>NC_081774.1:5386732-5579232 GCF_963082965.1 Carassius carassius | reverse complement strand
GCTTGTCTTAAGATGTACACAAACACTTAGAGATATTAACTTTTGTATACACATGAAAGAAAACCCTACAGACATTTGCTGGCAGAGATGGCCAGCAACAGTTTGGCCAAGTTCTGTGGTGTGAGGCCTCAAAGCCAAAAAAATTCACCTCTTTCAACTCTGTCTCTTTCTCCGTCTGCTTGTCTCTCTCTATGCCACTTCTGGCGTTTTTACAGAGCGTTCGTGGCATGAGGCTGCCCTCTGAAATCCTGTAACCTTACACTGGCACATTCTGCTTGTGGTTTGCTGCTCTCATTCCAACCATCTCGCCTATATGGGCACACACACACACACACACACACACACACACACACATATGCATGCACATTATGGTTTATATGCAGACACGAACACACAGCAGGACATGGCAAGTGGCCTTTCCATTATTTTCTTTCTCCTTCTACAGTACTCTTGCTCCTGTTGTTCTTGTTGGTCCTAGTGGTATAGTGCAGGGGTGGCAAACTCTGGTCCTGGAGAGCCACAGCCCTGCAGAGTTCAGCTCCAACCCTAATTAAAACTCACCTGCCTGTAACTTTCTAATAACGCTTCAGACCTCGATTAGTTGTTCAGGTGTGTTTGATTTAGGGTTGAAGCAAAATCTGCAGGGCTGGGGCTCTCCAGGACCGACGTTCGCCACCCCTGGCCTATTGCTTCACATGGGTTCTGACATATCGGGCTATGGTGCTCAAATGGGCAAATGAGTTTGAATCATGTTTCTTTCATACTTTTCATAAATTACTTCATATTTTCGTAAATTATTAATTACTTCTTCAGTATATTACTATATTTTGGCATATTATATTAGCAGACTGAATTTGGAAGGATGATGTGACACTGAAGCCTGGAGAGTAATGGCTGTTGAAAATTTAGCTTTGGCATCACTTGTATTCCACATTACATTTTGAAATATATTAATATAAGAAAAGCATTTTGAATATTTTTTTTTGCCCAAATTTTGAACCATATATATGGTATATAGTGTAGTTTGATTTAAACTCCTGTCTCGATCTCTCAGCTGAATGTTTGTTTGTTTTTATATTGTTAATGAATGAGACCTGTTATAGCAGTAATTAAAAATCACATTTTAAATGCTTAAAATGCTTGTCAGGCCCCCAGGTTCTTTTGATTGAAGTGGATGTGTAACAAAAGTTACATTTTGTACCATGGCGTCTTCATAATGTATTACTCATGCCACAAGGTTCTGAAACGGCAAGACATGATGCAACAATATAAAGGTCTGTATGATTGCATATGCACATAGACTAACAGTTGAAAAAAAAAAAACAGTGTAGCCAGAATGCAAAAACACATCCCGTGCAAACGCCCCATTATGGGGGGCAGCATGTTCAAGCACAGCTGTTGTGATTGAGAGAGTTTAGTTGTTGTCCTGGTTCATTGTGACGGCACTGATTGAAGCCTCCACAGCTTATGGAGTGAAATGGAGAGCTCTGCTTCTGTGTGTGTGTGTGTGTGTGTGTATGCATGTACGTCTGTATGTGTGTTGACCGGTCTCAGTTTCGGTCCAGTTGCTGCTGTTCCTCCATCCCCTAGCATGCCTTTAGTCTGACATCAGTGGCTTTAGAGAGAACGGCACCCTGGGTAAAGCCTGTGTGTGTGTGTGTGTGTGTGGTCATGCTCGAATACAGCGCAGCTGAATAGACAGGCTGTCCCGCATTAACAAACCACTGACCAAACACAAGTTTAGGCACGTGTGTGTATGTGTTTGTGTTTGTGTGTCTATGTGTGTGTGAGAGCGAAAGCGACAAAAAAGCCACAGACACACCGCATTGACTCCTTTTGTCCGTTTGTCTTTCCCGTAACTCAGAAGTTTTGTGACTGGTTTTAAAGGAGTAGTTCTGCTAAAAATGAACATTGTTGTCATTTACTGATGTTTTAAACTTGGGAAATAGTCTTTAATTTGAAAGCTAGACAGGATGTTCATGCTGATCTTTTCTGTTATTATAACAGAGAAATGGCAAAAGTAGTCTTTACAACTTGTGTGCTGTATAACAAATTTTCTAAAGCTATAGCCTTGTGTGAGGAACAGAGTAAAATTAAGGTTATCATTGAGTGAAACCTTGACTGACAGCTGTGGGCACCATTCACTTTCATTGCATGAAAAAAAGAGATGTTTAGCTTTTGACGCTGATTTCATTTGCAAACAGATCATGGGTTTTGAACAAATCTCTGAAGTCAATGAATCATATTTCCACATTTCCATAACCAAACATCCATTTTTGGTTCATTGAAGTTTTTAGAAAGAAAAAAAAAAGTTAGGTGTGTCTATCTAAATACCTTGCTGGGTTTTTTTTTTGCCCGATGAAAAGTCATTGGTCAATGTCACTTAAAAAAAATAGTTTGGATATTTAATTTAATTGTGCAGACATCCATTTTCCTTGATGTTTACCACAGAAGTCTGTTTTCCTGCACATGAGACATTAATAAAAAATAATTGATTTAGGGTGCTATTGTTGTCTCTTTTTCTATAACTTGATTAAAGTCAAGCATAGAAAATGATAAATCGCTTTTGTTGTAATTTGTGGGGAAATGCTTGTGATACTTTTAGTCAGCATGAAATGAAAATTTTGTTTTCTAAATGCATGTTATAGGTCTTATTGCAAACATTCATGCATACATTTCTTTTGTACTTTTTTTTTTTTTTGGCTGCATAACATTTAATCAAAGTGACATATGCAGGATTTCTCTAATCATTTAATTACTTAAACCCTGCCCTTGGCAAGACTGCATTCATCTGTCTCAAAATTTTAAGTGCAATGCCAGCATCTTAATATCCAATCAACAACTGATGCTTAGAACCAAGTCCCCAGGCCTACCCCCCCCCCCCCCCCACACTTTTTTTACGCTTGGGTCTGTCTCACAATACAGTAGAAAAGATCTGTCACTTCTTTTGCTGCATTGCAAATTTAAACCAAAAGTTAAAAAAATAAAAGTTCAACTAGGGCTGGGCGATATATAAAAAAAAATTATATCTCGATATTGTCAACATTTTTATTGTGATATGTTTGCATTTGCATTTAAATAATAAAAAATAAAACATGATTTACTTTTGCCCATTAAAAATAAAACAAAAAAACTATTTAGATTAAACAGCTAATTTAAGCAGTTAAAAATCTAGACCAAGAGATCACTTACTGCTTTTTAATAAATTAATACATGTAGGCCTATATGTAACTGAAGCAGTGCAAATTAAGTAACAGTTACAGAAAGTGCATTCTGTCAACTTTTTAGTGCATGCAATTCACAAATTAAACTATGCAACTGGGATAAGTATTTTATTTAAAATTTTTTAATAAGTTTTTAAGCTAAGAAAACAAGTCTGTCAACTGTCTGCGGTTTTAAGAGAAGCTCTGTGGCATGAAATTATGTTCCCACTGACACTAAAAACCCTCTTAGATGGGGAACTATTTGCTGAAGCACATAGCTATTTCTTAGATATAAATATATATAAATGAATACCAAAGACTTTTGCATTCTCTCTGTCTATATTATGGAAACTGGTAAACATATCAGTGAAATTCCCCAATAGTAATTCCAAATGGCCATAGCCTATGTTTCTCTATTCAAAAATCAGCGGTCGAGTAAGTGCATTTATGTTGCCATCACAAATGCAAACAATACAGTTGAGATCTCACGACAGAACACAGACCGGCTGAACGACGCTTTCATTAGATCGCTCAATTCCAGCTTGTTAGTGTTTTCAGATTATCGTCGGCGGCTCTTCCGCAATGAGGAGTGAGCACGTGCGCATGGTTGCCAGATTGCTTAAAATTTAAACTCTTGTTATCTGGCAACCGCCATCATTAAAGCTCTCGTAGTAGAGGGGCGTAGAACAGTCAGCAGTTACAGGTTCCTTTTTTGGACATTCGACGCGTTCTTTTGGGAAAGTATGCTTTAATTTGAAATGTTCGATATTCCCGATATATTCAAATTGTACATCGTCGTCAAAATTATTCCGATATTATCGCTAATATTCGATATATCGCCCAGCCCTAAGTTCAACCAATAGCATGACTCTGGGACGGAGCTTTTTGTTTGTCTGATGTTTGTTTGTTTGTCTATATTTACAATGATTTAAAGCTGAGCTTCTTTCTCTTTTTCTCTTTCAGATACGTTCCAGTCTCTAATCACCTTTTCTCAGAATCACCTGACCTCTTTGTTCGAGACCACATACTCTTCTCTCATGTCGTCCATCTCCCCTCACATCATCTGCCTCTTCACAGATCTTTCTCGTTTCCTCCAGGGCACTGGCAATGTCTCTGTTGAAACTGCCGTCCACTGTTTTTTCGACAGTCTCTTTCCATTAGTCCACACTCGTATTGTCAATCCTGGCATGGCTGATAGCATCGGCGAGGACTCTTCTGATGCAAACCAGCTTGGCGACTGTCTCCGCATGACGAGGCAAGACGTTAACCCCTTTGGGCCGCACCCAAAGGTGATGGCAGATACGCTTGCAAGCGCATTGCGAGCTGGCCGGGTGCTCAGCGTGGCGCTCGGAGTGGGGTTGGACGTGATGAATGTTACAGAGATGGCAGAGTTGTCCAAGGAATGCACTCAGGCTCTGGTGCGCATGCATTACTGCTCTCATTGTCGTGGACTCACCCTGATCAGGGCGTGCAGCGGCTACTGCCTCAACGTCATGCGCGGGTGCCTGGCCAGCCTCTCAGAACTCCACAACCCCTGGAGACAGTACGTCGCTGTGCTGCAGGATCTCACACACATCCTCGCCGGAGCACACAACCTGGAGCTCGCCTTGCTGGGGATCAGAGGTCAGGTTGAGGAGGCCATTCTCTACGCTCAGCTCCACGGGCCCAGGCTAACTGCTACGGTGGGTGTCAGCATGCATAGTTAAAATTGTAATCTGTGAGTAGTGGATGACCGGGTTTTTTAAAGGCCAATGCATGTGCCAGTGTCTTAGATTGGGTGGTACAAAACTGATATTGGCCTATATGATATCACACTGTTTTATTTAAAGAGGTCATTAATGCCATTTCAAGTTTTCCTTTGTCTTTGAGTGTTACAAGCTGTTTGTGCATATATAAGATCCGTAAAATTGCAAAGACTAAAGTCTCAAACCCAAAGAAATATTTTTTACAAAAGTTAAGACATGCCTTCCTAAAATGCCTCATTTAAACCCCCCCAACACAAATTTACATCACTGTGTGGGAAGATTTGCATAACACCACCCAAATGTTTACGCAAAGGAAGAAGGCTATAGAAAAAAAAATAATAATATATATATATATATATATATATATTGCTGTAGTATTGTTGCTGCTGCCATGTCCGAATATGGTAAGGGGTGTACCATTTCCATCACACGCTTGAGGCGTTTGGCCAATCACAATGCATTGGATACCTGGCCAATCAGAGAACACTGCGCTTTTCAGAACGTTGGGCTTTGTAAAATATTTACATGTTTTCCAGAAATGCGAGGAAGAGAGGAGCATGAATAATCAACAGAATGTGGAAAATAATTTTTTATATTTTTATATTTTAAAGTTTTTTTTGAACCTTAAACTTCGTGAACACATTGCATTACACCAAATACACCAAATAATGTTATTTTTTAGCATCACATTATGACACCTTTAAAGACAGTACACATTTTTTACTTGAAACAGGAATAAATCATTTTAAAATTAATATATATATATATATATATATATATATATATATATATATATATATATATTACACAATATTTACTTAAAAAAGTAGAAGTTGTTTTAAAGACAGTATATGCTTTACACAGCTACTTGTTAATTCTGTGATCTTATTATAATGTTTTTTCACAAATCAAGAAGTTGTTAAAAAACACAAACCTTCTAATCAACAGTTTTCAGGTAGTGTATGACTTGTGTTTGGATAGAAATAATCACTGCAGTGAAATCTATTTATTTGATGAAATATTTAGTAAAACAAAATTAGAAATCAGTAAAAAAAAAAAAAAGAAGTTTGCTGGGTTCATAGCATTAAATGTTTATTAGATATTCATAGACTTATTTAAAATGTGTATGTCTTGTTTAAAATGCGTTTTTGCTGAATGCTGACCATATGAACTAGCTTGCCTTTGAACTAGCTATTTGTTAACTAAAGACAGTAAATTACAGAAGTCTGCTCATGTGTGTCTGCGCTCATGTGCTGTCAATATAAAAGTCCCACTTCCAACACTTTTCAGCCAAGTGATTTTAAAAAAATCACAAATATTGGTCAATAATATCAGTCTTGATGTTATACTGACTGTTTTCTAGCTTTAATGTTGTTAAAGCAAGCAGCTCTGCAGAATATCTGAAAGTATGAAAATCCAGAAAGGGTTCAGGCAAGTTCACCTTCTGCGAGATTTTTCTGTTGCCTTGTGTCCAAACAAAGTGTCTCTTAGGCTGCTGTTATCTGTTGTTGTGTAGTGTAGTGTAGTGTGTGATTGAGTGTTTGAAAAGGGCTCAACAGCAGAATTTCGTATGTACATTTATCACTGACACCCATAATACACATGTTCTTAGCTTTGAACTGTAAGCCCATTTATCACAGACTCAAAGTCACTTTTATTCACACTTCAAACACCACTTCATGGGATGGGAAAGACCCAGCCAACACAAACCCAGGTCACTTTATTTTGAAACACTTTTAAATGTGACACTCCATTAGAATACTGGCATTATACTGTTTGCTAGTGTGTTTACATCATTTTAAAGCTTTTAAAAAGTGGCTCGCTTAAAGGGCAGAATGTGATTGGTTACATTTTGACTGATCTGTTCAGCTCACGGGATCGTGTTAATGGTTTGAGTGTTTGGATTTGTTTGAAATGGAATAGTAGTGCACTACTTTATACACTCTATCCTGCCTATATGAAACGTATAAAAAAAGGTGGAAAGTCGTGGCCTAGTGGTTAGAGAGTTGGACTCGCAATCGAAGGGTTTGTGAGTTCGAGTCTTGGGCCGGCAGCAATTGTGGGTGGGGGTAGTGCATGTACAGTGCTCTCTCCACCCTCAATACCACGACTTTGAGCAAGGCATCGAACCCCCAACTGCTCCCCGGGCGCCGCAGCATAAATGGCTGCCCACTGCTCCGGGTGTGTGTTCACAGTGTGTGTGTTTGTGTGTTCACTGCTCTGTGTGTGTGCACTTTGGATGGGTTAAATGCCTCTCGGGGAACTCCTTCAAGACTGTTGGAAGACCATTTCAGGTGACTACCTCTTGAAGCTCATCAAGAGAATGCCAAGAGTGTGCAAAGCAGTAATCAAAGCAAAAGGTGGCTACTTTGAAGAACCTAGAATATGACATATTTTCAGTTGTTTCACACTTTTTTGTTATGTATATAATTCCATATACAATTCCACATGTGGTAATTCATAGTTTTGATGCCTTCAGTGTGAATCTACAATTTTCATAGTCATGAAAATAAAGAAAACTCTTTGAATGAGAAGGTGTGTCCAAACTTTTGGTCTGTACTGTATATATTAAAGTATAATTTATTCCTATAATGACAAAGCTAGATTGTACTGTAGGTAGTTTCTCCAGTCTTTAGCATCACATGGTCCTTCAGAAATTAATCTAATATGGTGAATTTGGTGCACAAGAAACACTTATTGTTGTTAATAATTAAAACAATTATGCTGTTTAATATTTTTGTGCAAACCGTGATCATTCTTTTTTTTTACTGGATGTCTTTGCTGTCACTTTTGATCAATTTCATGCATCCTTAATTGAATAGAAGTATTTATTTTTATCTTGCTCACCCCAAACCTTTAAATGGTAATGTACATAAAGCAATTCTGTGGTCTTTCTGAATAGATTCTTTCAGCCAGTAAAACAGCTTTTGGGTCCAGATTCTGTGGGGGAATAGAATCCTGCATAAAACGATGGAAAAGGTTTGGAGATTGTTTCTGGCAGGTGATTTCTGTTTTCCTCTGCTGCTGTGTGTAAATCTCCACTGTTTTCTTTACACTCAGCAAAGAGTATAAGAGAAAATAGTGAGCCTGAAACCCACAGGACTGCCATCCTGATTACAGACTCCATTACCCACAACCCCTTGCTTGAACTATCTCCCATTGTTTTATCTCCTGAAAAAGTTGTATTCAGTTCTGTTAAAATAACGCACAACAATTTTCCACCTCTCTCATTTTTCAATTCTCCTTCCAAAGATCTTAAACCATAGTCTTCTCCACTCTCTGCAAATGTGTGTGTGTCTGTGTGTGTAGCCGGGATGTTATTAGAGGAATTTTAGCAATGGTTTGATTTTCACTGGGATACTTTCCCAAACGGATTGCGGTTGGCATACCGTCACATCATGTGTGCTGCCTGAGAGGGCATGCTGCGCGTGTGTGTGTGTGTGTTTTCTGGGATCAGGTTTTAGAGGTCTGTCGAGACACTGCGGGTGCTGACAGCGCTGGCTGCCCCTCATGCATGTCTGAAAGACTTCTATTGACCAGCACTGTACAACTAGGATGGGGGGGGGGGGGGGAGAGAGTAAATCGAGAGGTTTTTAAAAGCGGACTGGGCTATCTTTTTACATTTCTGTGGTCTTAGTGTGTATGTGTGTGTGTGGTTTTAAATCCCTGTAGATCAGGTGTCATACACATGTACCATTGGGTTTAGGTGATGCTGGGTTGTGATACCAGCTGAACTCGGGTAATGTGTGTGTGTGTGTGTCTTGCATGCAATGCACATTCCTTTCATTTTCTTTTAAAATTCTGGACTGTCACTGCTGGTTATACAATTAGAGAGCATAAACTTCCTCCATTGTTTCTTTCTTCCATTTTTTGGGTATAAAGGGCCTTGTGTGCTTATTCTGGCCAAAATCTGCCCATTTAGACAGCAAGGGGCCATAAGAGTGACAGCTACAGTGACCAAACATGCAATATGCATTTATTATGTGATGTTTAAAAGAGGGAAATTCTGAAACTGGATATAACCTTAAGACCTAAAGCGTCATGTATACAGTAGGTGTGATCAAGGATATCTTGTTCACTTGCCACTAAATCAGTGTCTACCCTGCAGTAGGATTCAGTTGTCAGTTTCAAACCATCTTTAGAAGTCCCATAAATAAATAAATAAATATATATATATATATATATATATATATATATATATATATATATATATATATATATATATATATATATATATATATATATATATATATATATATATATATATATATATATATATATATATATATATATATATATATAATTTTTTTTCTTTTTTTTTTTTTGAAAGCTTTGATAGTAAAGTGTCAGCTCTTAAGTTAATAATAATAATGCTAATAATAATTGTTCTTCTTAATTTTAATAATTAATAGATGTTTTCTGAAGGAATACATGACACTGATAACTGGAGTAATGTCTCCAGAAAATTCTGCAATCATAAGAATGAATTAATGTAAAATATAATTATACAAAAAGTTATTTGTAATGATAAAAGCTTCGTAATCTTCGGGAAGAAGGAGGCGGGAACCGGCGGACAATCAAACAACATTTTAATAATTTAAAATAAACACAAAACAGCGCACCAGCCCCTCACGGACGACTGGTGCGTATATATATATACGCACATACCTTGGTATTAAGAAAAGCTCAGAATCCTTCATTCATCACCCTTCCTCTCTTTCTCTCTCTGTTTTTGTATTTTAAACTCTTCTTCTTTGCCTATATTTCAACAGGTTTAAGGTCCATTAATAATTCTGCTGCTAGACTTAACGACAGGATTTACACCGCAATATTATTTCCCAACTGGAGATGGAACAGGACTGTAGATGTGAGGTCAGAGTTCATCTGAAGTCTTGTGATGTCTCAATGTTGCTAGCGTGGAAACAGACAGTCTTTCAGTGACCCGTAATTGCTGTGCCTCAAAGTGGCTGCTGACAACTGTGAGCGCACGTCAGATAAAAACGAGAAAAATGTAATAATTCATTATCCGCCGTCCCAAGCAGTTAATGTGCTGCTCTACCTTATTTCCTCCGGGGTTTAACTGAGGGCTCTAATTACAGTCTTACACAGGAATTTTAATAGTAGCTTGTGCTTTAAGATAATGGAAACAAGGCCCCTGGGATTAGAAAAGGTTTCCAAAGCCCAGAACACAGACGGCCATGAGAAGAGGGGTCTGTTAAAGAGCCACTCGTCTCTTACCTTTCCTGTTTTTTTTTTTTTTTTTTTTTACATTTCTCTTCACTTTTTTATTATCTGACTCTTTCCACAAATATTGTGTAATTTTGCCTACTTTTGCATTAGAGGCACAAATATCTTTTATTATTATTTGTTTTTTTATTTATTATAAATGCTATTAGAGATTTTTATAAAAAGTATTATCTAAGAAAAAAAAAGTAACTAAATACATTTCATGCTGGGCTTATTTTTTATTGTTTATTTTATTTTATTGCTAGCAGTGTTTTAGACATTTTCAAACTTTAGTGAAGTTGTATTAATTGAATTAAAAAATGCAAACTTTATATAATCAATAGAAAATAAGACTTCATAAAAGAGCTACTTTTCTTACCAGATATTTTATTTTATTTTATTTTATTTTATTTTATTTTAGGCAGTGTTTTCGACATTGTTAAACTTAAAATAAATAAATCCATAGAAAATAAGACTTGAAAAGAAAAAAGTGTTTCAGGCCCTTTACCCTATTTCTGGAAAGTGCCTTATCACGCTATCCCTTCACCAATCCATCTTTCCAGTGAGTAAAAAGTGAGGAATCAATTACCTCACCAAGTTTGTAACCCTCAGCGGAGCAATTTATTTTCCAATCTGACGGAGAGAATTACTAAAGTGAAGGATAAAGCCCCCAGCCCACTTAATTTTTTCTCCTTTTCTTGTTCATTTTTGGTTTATTCCCTTGCTTTGTGTGCCGCATTTATCTCTTGGTACTATATAATTGTTCCTGTGAACACAAATTTCTGGAAACAGGAAATTATTGTATGCACTGATGCATTTATTATTATTGATTTATTTTTGTTTATACCTTAATTTCATTTGTTTTATTTTATATATTGTTATTTTTGCTTTATTTTTATTTTATTTATTTATTAGTTTTTATTTTTAATTATTTGTATTTTATTTTATTGTGTACTATATTTTTATTTTGTGTTTTCATTTCATTTCCCCTAGAAAATTATAGCCTGTTACCCGAAAAGCTGTTTTTGTTGTTATTATGTCTGTATCCAAAAAAAAGTAGACCCTTTACAGATTCGATTGATGTATTGCTCTTATCTGTACGATTAAAACTGAAAGTGTATTTTAAGTTATTTTCGGGGTTATCAGGAGAAAATGACTCAAAACGCGTATCCGCGTTAATCGACTCTAGAGGGTTAAATACAGTTACGTTTCTTAACTCCCGCCAACACTAATTGTGGGTTGATTCAAATTTAACCAGTCCTGTATCATAACACTCCGTGCCACAGGGACATCGATAGTGACCCAGATTCGAAAGAAACTGAATGGAGACAGAATGGTTAACAGAAGCTTGACCTTTAGATGACTTGGAAGAATTTCCTCATTCTTGCACAGTTATGCTTATACCCATTTTTGGTTCCTAAACAGATTTACGTCTAATTTGGTTTCCCAGTGCATCATCTTTCAAAATGTTGTTTACATCGATGTTTTGGGGAGGCAGTTACATTAGAGGCTGTGGCGACATCCGTTCGCTGGCAAACCAGATTGCAAATCATATGTGAATGATTATGACAAACTGCCGAGAAACTGGAAATATGCTCGTAAACAGAGTATTTACAGTTTAGAGTGAAATATAGAGGAGAGCAAAGGGGATCTGAGGGGATAGTAGAGGAGAGGGACGAGGTGAGGAGAGGAAAGTGAGCGTAACAGCCGCTGAGTCAGCCAGTCTGGGGTCAGAGCCTCAGCACCCGTCTGTTTGTAAAGAGATGTTTTTTAAGAGAACTATGAGAGAGAGGATGATTTATATCTGGGAAGCTTTCTGAGGTGGAGTGTGTGTCCAGACCACAGACTTGGCTGAGACAGACTGAGGAGGCCGTTAGCATTTAGGAAACATACAGTATATAGCAATGCACAGTTCAGAAATATCCATTGCTGTGTTGCAGTGTTTGTTTGTTGTTTGTTTGTTTGGTGGTTGTAAATTTTATTTACAACTTCCAGCTGGCACTTCCAGAAATCTTCAAATGCAAAACATAAGATGTTAGATGTGCCACATATTAAATCTCACTGTCTCTCCCTTTTTCCTGAGGGTGTTCTGGGTTAGTAGTTGATCATCTGGGCTGGTAAATGAAATTAATATGAAATAAATACAGATGATTCATTCTAATCTTTTATTTTTTAATTTTTTTTACACGTATAAAGAAAATGTTAGTTGCAACCGAAATGTTTTGGGTGTTTTATGATTAAGTAATATGTTTGTTCATTTAATAATATACAAATTCTTTAAATATATTGAAATTTTTTTTTTATAACAAATGACAAAAACATGATTTAAATCTGTCCTTTTCTTAGAATTTTAAAAACTTTTTTTTTTTTAAAGTAATAATTGGCTGCATAAAACCAGTTTAAAATTGTTTAAAAATGTGATTAATATGAGTGTTTTTGAACAGTCCGTTTATTGCGATGTAACCATATGCAACAATATTGTAGTTACTTCTTTTTTTACATTTGAAAGCAAGGAAGAAACAATGAAAAATAAAAGAAAAGTAAAACAGCACAGGTGATATCAGAAAGTGACATGGCATGGTATGGTAATTTGAGAATACAAAACATGCATTCAGGCATATAATGATTTACCTACAGTATATTATAAAAAATTATATCAATTTTTTTTTTTTAAATACTAAATTTATTTTTATATTATTTTGTTTTGTTTTAAGTTTTCAAAACAAAACAAAATGATTTGCACCAGATTGTAGAACAATGTAGAACAGCTGAATAAGCAAAAACGATGATACCCTTTTCAGAGTTCATTGCTGATTTCATGTACCTCATGGTATTGAAACATAAGCTGTGCCAACTGTTCGGTCTTTCCTTTAAGTAGAAAGGAAGGAACTGACAAACTTAATGCATCAGACTGCTCAGAAATACTTTTTTTTTTTGGAAATTAGGAAAGAAATCAATCAGTGTTGTCTTATAGTTGTCTTTGTTCTTTTAACTTGGATGGAGAAAGTACTTTAGCAATTTTTATCACCAGAGATTCTCAGAATTATGCCATTTGATGTACAGCACACATAATCAAGTTAGTAGCGCCAGGGATCTGAAACGGTTTGCACTGTAAGAAGAGTAGAGTGGAGATGCAAAGTTCACAAATAGATCACACACACAGAGATCATTAGTCAGCTGACTGTGTATGTGTGAGTATCAGCGTGGCCAAACAAAGCAGCCAGAGAATCACAGTTCAAGCACACACTCAAGCCAGACCTACATGAAAAACAAGCTGCTAACTGAACAGTGAAGCTGGCTTCTCCTCCCGTACTGGCAGAGCCACAGCCTGATTCTGAGCACTGTTTAATTCAACACTACTGAGACGCTCTCTGAAATTGTTCAAACAACACTGGCATTTAAAAAATAATTTTGGCATTTCCTCTTTTAACATGTGAAGCGGTGGTTAGATGTATTTTATTTGCAGTAGAAACATCAGTGCTCCTCTGTCATTGGTTTGACAGTCTGCACATTACCACCTGATTTAGATCAGAGTTTAGATTGGTGGAAGTGATCTATCTGTCTGTCTGTCCGTCCGTCCGCCCCTTCTATTGATCTGTCTATACGTCCGTTCGTCTATCAATCTGTCTGTCTGTCTGTCCGTCTGCCCATCTATCTGTCTGTCTGTCTGTCTGTCCGTCTATCGATCTGTCTGTCTGTCCGTCCGTCCATCTATCTGTCTGTCTGTCCGTCCGTCCATCTATCTATCTGTCTGTCTGTCCGTCCGTCTATCTGTCTGTCTGTCTGTCTGTCTGTCTGTCTGTCTGTCCGTCCGTCTGTCTTTCTGTCTGTCCGTCTATCTGTCTTTCTGTCTGTCCATCCGTCTATCTGTCCATCCGTCCGTCTATCGATCTGTCTGTCTATCGATCTGTCTGTCTGTCCGTCCGTCTATCTGTCTGTCTGTCAATTGATCTCTCTGTCCGTCCGTCTATCTGTCTGTCTGTCAATTGATCTCTCTGTCCGTCCGTCTATCTGTCTGTCTGTCGGTCTATCGATCTGTCCGTCTATCAATCTGTATATCTGTCTGTCCGTCCGTCTATCTGTCTGTCTGTTTGTCTATCGATCTGTCCGTCTATAGATCTGTCTGTCTGTCTGTCTGTCTGTCCGTCTATCGATCTGTCTGTCCGTCCGTCTATCTGTCTGTCTGTTTGTCTATCGATCTGTCCGTCTATAGATCTGTCTGTCTGTCTGTTTGTCTGTCTGTCTGTCTGTCCGTCTATCGATCTGTCTGTCCGTCCGTCTATCCGTCTGTCTGTCCGTCTATCGATCTGTCCGTCTGTCTGTCTGTCTGTTGATCTCTATTTGTCCATTTGTCTGTCTGCCTCTGGAGCAGATTCTTACATTAACAAACTTCATCACACACACCATCACCACACCGTGTAACTCAATACTCTCCCAGAGAGAGACTAACACAAACATGACGATTGAAGGAAAAGTCTGTCTTTAAAACAGACAGTCCTCTGAAAAAGATATAGATTGAGTGGTTGGCACATATAAAGATCACATGCCTTAGACTTCCTCATGGCGCACTGTAGTAAAACTGCAGCCAAACACCCACTACCAACAACAAATACACAGTCAGTCTGTTACCCAAGGACAGGCGCTCACAGCTCTCGCATGTGTCTTCCTCTGAGACTCCATCCACGTGGGATAAAGCACCATTCAGACCCCGTCTAATCACACCCGGAATATATCACACACTGGCATTTCGCAGATATTACAAGGACGGACAGGTGCACGCATACTTGCCAGTCAAGAGCAAACCTCTGCTTTCAACAGTAGGTAATTGAGTAACAGTTGACCAGTGGAATGACCCATTGTGTTTAGCGTCACAGATCAGGGTGTCGCTGAGGTCACTTCTGCCTCTCTCACATACCAGGGTTTTTACTGTTATTCAATTTTGTGCCGCTTCTGGTTGTCGACAAAACTCAGACATGCAGTCATGTGCAAGCGTCACCGAACAGCATCCATTAGGCTTATTAGTCCAAAAGTGCACATATTTGGAGAAATACTGGTATCTTTATACATGTTTACTTGATATTTGTTTACACAGAATCATCATTTCCATTAATTTTCCACTGATTTACGCAATCTGATGAGTATTAGCTGCTTCCAGCGCTGCCTGCCCGCTTGCATTTTCTAATGATATCTGATGATGAGCTTCCATATCTCTTCTGCGTTCAGTTCCATACATAAACCCATAGAAACTCTTCTACACATGAAACATGAAGCTAATTAACAAACAAATTACGATAGTATATGGATTGTATGTGATTTTCATGAGATTTGGGGTATTTTCATAATAATTAAGAACGTTTACATGAGAAATGCTAAGCTTATATATTATAAAAGGCTACAAATAACTTATTTTAACAACATTATATGACCAAAATCCACATTACATCACAATCAGAAGTCATTACAAACACTTAATGGTGGTTTGAAGTGAGACTTGAGTAGTAGTATTTATTTTATTTACAGTCTTATATAAGCTTGATGCTAATGTTAGCTCTAATTTGCCTGTAATCCTGCTGCAGTTATGTATTCTATCAGAAAAAAACCCGTAAAGTTGTATGAAAATGTTTTGTTTTCTAGAAAGACACTGTATAATAAGTGGATAAATGAATATTGGATCGAAGCAATGTGCATGGCCCAGGAGACCATAAGGAGTGAATAAAGATATTCAGTTTCACAATGTTTAACAATCTAATGTTTATGTTCACCTATACTGAACATAAACCTTTTTAGCTGTTATGTTGTATTTTATTTAATGTTGCATGTAAAAACATTAATGTTTGTTTCAGCCAGTTGAAGGGTGGGTATATTAATCAGGATGGTACCACTTTCGCCTGATTTTGAGCCATGAAAAACATTGCATACACGTTTAATGCCTATTTTCACATGCTTTCGATTCTTTAAATGATCTGTGTTGTTAAGACAATGGCATTTTTCTGTAATGTCAGTGGAAATGACACATTGGATGATTGACATTGACAGGTGAGTTAAGTGTCGAAGAAGTCACCTGTCAGCCATCAACTGTGCTAAAAAAGGGTTTTCAGAAAATATAAGTGTTTACACTACAAATGTGTTTTTGACCACCTCTGAGTGTTGATAAAATGAACAAATCTCAAAACAATCTGCGCCCCATTTACAGGAGATCTGGAGAAGGCCATTGGGTTCATTCAGGGCTGCAGACATTTAGTTTTTACCATCAGATCATCTGTCACGTTTTATAGAGCGAAGACTTTGCAGAACTTCTAAAATTAGCAAAGTCTTATAGGAAAAAAATTATTTCTGACTTTCTGAATGGAAAATAATTTGATACTGGACACTGGGAAACTTCCGGAGAGAAATTCCATCCATGCATAAAGAAGCTTGTGTAACTGCCTGGATCTCAGATTAAGAAGAGTTTCTTTTCACTTCACTTATGTATAAATTATTATTATTATTATTTTTTTTTTTATAATATGCAGAACTGCAGTTGATTTCTAATCTCACTTATAAAAAACTGACTAGGATGAAGAAAAGAAATGATCCGTTGAACAGTATAAAATGCATGATGGTTCAAGGATAACCGTTGTGTATTTGAGATACTCTGTCCAAAATCCACCGCTGGGTTTATTTGTGGGGAAACGATGGTTCCCATGCTGTTCGTCAAAAAGAAGGATGAAAAATATTTACAATAGAGGGTAAATCAATAAACTACACTGAATACAACAAAATCAAAACACAAATATTTTCCCAGCACTCCCACATTTTTGGCCGATATCCATGATGCCTCATTCTCTTTAGGCTCAAGGGCTTCAGAAAGTAAAAGAAAGAAACTGAATCGGTTTATTATTATTCATTAAAACTAATATTTAACACATGTCAGTGTTTAATAATGTTTAATAATGTAAGTATATTAAATGTACTTATAACAGGCCTCTTAAATATACTGTAATTTAATAAATGCTTAAATGCTCTTTTCCTTTAGCCTGGTATCGTGTCCAGAAAGATATCTGATTCTTACGAACTTCATGTGTGCGTGTGTTTTGAGTGAGCTGCTATTTGTGGATCTTGGAAATAAACGTATATGATTTTACTAACTTGTAGTGAACATATTGATTTAAAGACACTAAAAATTGTATTTTTAGTTTTTATTCAGGAGAATGAAGCTAAACTGTAAAGTTTTTGGAGCAGATGCCGTTTCATTGTTGGGTCTGAATCAAACCCTGCGCCCATTTTTGTGGTAGTCTAGTCATTTTTTTTTTTTTTGCACACAGCGGTAAAGGCCCTGTATCTCACTCTCAGATATTTTTAGACATTTTTAGATTTTACTCAAGACTTAGATTGTTATTGGGTATATAAATTAACTTTTCTACTAGTGAAGGCCACCCGTTTCAACCAAGTTTTCCAGGTTTTTTTTTTTCAAGTAATTTTAGCAGTTTTGTTTTTGAGGACTTAAGAAATTGGACATTTCAACTGTCATAAAAAGGTGCATGAAATGTACGTATTTTGACTTCAAAAAGATCACTTTAAATTGTCATGTTACTTGCCATTTCTTTGTTATTATTTTAATTTTTTTGTGAAAATTGTTTCTCCTGTCAGAAAAAAAGGTTCAAAGCTGTCACTGGGACGGTATACTAGGGTACAAAAGCTAAAAGGCCCTAAATGGTGCATATTTTGTACCATGTTAGTATCTATTCTAAAGTGCACATATTAGCACCCTTAGAAAATAATCCTGCCCCAGTGACAGTTTTGTACCTTTCTTTCTAATCTTACACCATTTATTTCAGTGTATTTATCCTGTAGAGTTGCACCTTGTTATTCATTCAGGTTTCAAAGCGAGTCACGGAGCGAAGACTGTCTTTTTCCTGTCCCCTATGTCCCCCTATATCCAGAGCAATGACAAATGATGTAAGAAATAAAGATTTATTAATGCCAAATGAAATTGTCATTATTAAAGGTGACTGATAGGAGAGGGCAGAAACTGAGGGTAATCATTTGGATCGCTGTAGTTGACTTTGTTGCTTTGACTAATGGACTGGTGACGTCTGCCGGAGCTTTTAGTGGGATGAAACTGCATTGATTAAATGTGTGTGTGAGAACGAGGAAGACACCGAGGTGAAGGAGGTGTAGATATAAAAGCAAATGCAAATTGAGATCCTGTGTTACAGCAATAGTCTATAATGAGAGAAACTGGCTTATAGACACACATTTGTTTTTCCATCAATTTTCCATTGACATTTGTTGTTATTAGGCTGAGCTAATTATATTTTTTCCCCCTAACCCTACACGACCCTCAAAGAATCCTTTCTGCATTTTTTGATTTTTTTTTTTCAGAAGTTATTCCGTTTGTTTATTAAGCTGTTTTCCTTGTGGAGACCATTGGCTGCTTCCCACAGTGTAACTGATTTCAGGTTTTTACTGTGCTTGAGGATATTTGATCCCCAAAATATAAGCAAAACCAGAGCCAGACACACATGCTCAAACACACACCACACACACACAGTGTCTCAGTCTGAAGTCTTAATCAATTCATTCATTCATGGCTTTAATGTGATCTGTTACTGTCTCCGCTTTTCCATTAGTTTCATTTATCACAGAGACCGACACACTTGCGTCATCCATTCTGTTTTCCTGAAGGGACAGAGCATAACCTTCTCTCATCTGTCTTTCAGGTGGATAAGGTATGTGGTCACTCTTCAAATGCTTCTTCAACCACAGTCAGGACGTTTCCTCCGACTTCAGTCACCCCTCCACCTGTCAACAGCTCACAGGATGTTCCAGGAGCCGATAAGATCGGCATGTTGACTCGCCTTCACAGGTTAGACTGGATCCCAAGACTCATTTATTGAAAAACCCTGTTTTTACTGCTCTTTGCTATTTAAAAGCCTTGAAGTAGAGTATCATAGATTTTTTTTTGGAACCCGAAGATCTGCCTGTAAATAATAAATTAGAGATGCACCAATATTGAAATGTATGTCCATCATTTCTACTATCAAACACACTTTTACAATCTGGCATAGAAAGACGTTATGACATGTATACTGAAATAAACCTTTATTATCTGTTTAAATAAGTTTAATCAGATCTATTCCAATAATAAAAGCACTAATTTTGAACAATATGGCAATGAACACTAATATATTGTGCATCTGTATTAAAAACTCCTCTGCTAGGCCAATGGTTCCTTGCTGCCTGAAATAAGAAACACGTCATGAAGTGTGTGTAAATATATATGCAATATATATGCAGGTACACATTCTTTGAGCAAACTGACACATATCCAATTGGCAAGTGTCTCTAAAGACACTGATTTAAAAATATGCTATCGGACATTTAACTAAGTGTCTTCAGACCCGTATCTTGAAGGTCCTCACACATGCTGCAGATAGCCCTCACTAAGTGGTAGGCTGGCAAGGACGGTGCTGTAGCTGGCACTGAGACTGCAGGAACAGAGTGGGATAAATGGATTAGTTTTTTTATTTTTCCGGTGTGCAGGAGTCAGTGGGGCAAAGGACAGCAAACACTCATCACTGTATGGATGACATCATCTCTATGCACTAAGAGCCTTGGAATTACTCTGGCTGGCAGGCCTGGAAATGTATCAATTAAAAATATACAGTTTCAAAGAATAGCTAAAGTGCTCCATCATTAAGAACAGAGGTCAGAACACAATGTTATACTTAGTTAAATAGAATAAATTATAATGGACTGCTAGGTTGTCTGTTACGTCCAAGTTGAACCTCCATCGACTTGAATAATGGAGCTTAACAGCAGGGTTCTGGAAGTAAAAATTCATCATTAATAGTTAATTTTAATGGGTGAATTTTAACAAAAGACAATGTTTTTGAAGCATTAAAGCAACATGAAACCCAGAATGATTCAATTATGTCATTAATTCCCTAAAAATGTTAAATAGATCTCTCTTTGTCTAATTTTCTAATACTTTTTGTTGTGATCTCAGTGACTGGTCTGGTTAAGTTTTAACCCTTGACATTTATTTCTGATGGAAAAGTGAGGGAAAAGTACTTCCTGAATCCACTTGGTTGAGTTTCATTGCTAGTGTGATGTAACACATCTTTCAGGTCTGGTTTGCATGTGCATGATTGATTTTTATTTCTCTGTGGTCATGATTTTTCTCTCCCTTTCTCACCATCACCCCTCCCCTGTTTTGTTGCCCTTTGGTTTCTTCCATCTCTCTGTTCCCCCCTCCAAACTGCTTGTCTCATCCTCCTCTGGACTGTTCCATTGTCATGTACTGGGGGGTTTGACCATTATCAGTTCACTCCCTCTGAAAACCTCCAAGAGCGATAGAGGTAGAACTCTGAAAAAGGTTGCACGGTAAGCATGAATAAATTTTACTAAAAAGTTGCATTTGTTTCTGATTATCTTTCTTAAAATTTTTTATCTGTGTGTGTACTTTCCTTGGGTAGTATAGGTTAGCTCCACCTCTTTTTACCCACTTACTACAGTTATCTTACCAGTTAGGGTGTTTTCACACTAGTATTTTTAATGAAAATCGTGACCTTTTGTCATTATAATTTGGTTTGTTTGGTTGCTGTGGAAGCTGAAAAGTTGTTCCCAAGTCTGACTATGGTTCATGTGGTTTCCCGTCTGATTCACATTTGGTATGAATGCAGTCAGGCCTAATGTTTGCATGTGAACCACTAATGTTAACACATAATTTGTTCAATATTGACTCTGGATGTTATTTAGAAACTGAAAACTGAATGGGTTTTTTTTTAGAAATGTGATCTAATGTGAGTGGGATTGAATCGAACTTGGGTTCAAATCAAGCAAACAAACCAAAGTGTGAAAAACAGGTTTAGTAATTAAAAAATTCTGGTTACCTGATTGGTTCCTTACTAAGCATGTGGCCTGTAACTGCCTACCTCCAGTTGTCTTTGTAGAGGTTGTCCTTGAAATAAATCCATCTTACAGTGGCACAAAATGCACACACTCATTCAATTTATATATATATATATATATATACACACACACACACACACACACACACACATTTGGACAGACAGTTTTCATTTCCATCTCTCCACCAGATCCATGTGACAGTGGCACACAATGCACACACTCATTTAATTTATATATATATATATATATATATATATATATATATAAATATATATATATATATAAATATAATATTATTTTTCATATACTTAAAGTGATATTATATAATGAAATACCGAAAATAGCCTTAAATATGTTCCTTAAACAATGGGTTCTTTGGGTTTTATCTTTCAAAACATTTAAAAACCTTAATGTTTCAAAATGTTACTTATCTGCATGTGGTGTTCATTTATTGATTTGTGTCATAGGGAGTTTACGGGGTATATCTCCCGGTATAAGTCTTTCTTCTCCATACTTCCGGAGGCGCTGTGCGAGGGAGAGATGGGCGTTGATGAGCTCATGTGTTGGAGCGGAGATGACGTAGTCAAAAGGTAAGCCATAAGACTCAAACCGCATAAAAGCCATATTAAATTATGTCTGCCCTGAGCACCTCAACCACTAGTATAACTCATATTTTAAGTGTAAATGCATTTATGCCACCCCTGAAAAGCATTACACTGAACAGTCTGTGTAAAGACTCCTAAATGCCACTTCAGAAGGATTTTGGGCACTTTTCAGCTTGACCAAGCTGGAAGACCAGCTTAGGTTAGTTTAAGTGTTTATTTTTTTTTTTTTAGCAATGCAAACCTGAATTATACAGTCGTAGGTTTGCCAGCTCCCATCTGGCTTGGGTCTGGTATGTGTATATGGGCTCTCAAGAACAAAGAAACACATCATTGCAAATAATCACTCAAGAAAGTACAGACGGAAAAGCCAAATGCACCCACAGAGCTCCTCCATTAACAAGAAATTACCTTTGGGCCACACCAACAGGCTCCTAATAGATTTCGAACAAATCAGTTGCCCCTCAGAGAGAAGTGTTTACTTTGAAAATGGATGTCTGGCTCCAGTTTCATGCCTCAGAAGATAACTCACGCTAACGACCAATGACAAACGACTTAACCGATGTAAGGTAACACAGAGGATTGCTGTTGCATTAACAGCCAGGAGACATTGAGGTTGCCAAGTTTTGATTTCTTTGTTTTTCCCTGTGATCTCTCTCCCTCTCTCTCAAGTCTTTCTTCTGGTCTCAAGTGATTTGGGGTAGTTGTACAGTGCCAAAGCTGTTTTGTGGTGTTTGTGGCCCAACGAAAGTCTCTTTCTCTCACATGCATCACTCTCTCATTCTCAGAGAGGTCACACGGCAAACGACGATCTGTATTTCATTTGCCCGCTGGCTTCACTTCTTAAGCACCATCAGAGAACATGCAATTATGACAATATTCTCTCTTTCTCTCCCTCACTCGCACTCTTTCCGTCTCCTCATACCCAAATGTGGTTGCCCTACCTTCCATCGATCTCTATAGCAACCAACCAAATTCAGACTATCAACAATCCAGCGCAAAAGAGAAAGACTGATAGAAAAACCTGTATTTTGCTCTCCTCCTTGTTAATGCCTTTATTAAAAGTACTGGTGGTACCATAGTGTTAGATGGTAATATTATGGTATACTGTCGTACTGAATGATTTGTATTGTGGTGATATTGGTCAAAAGTATCAGCTTTATAGAACTTTAAGCTTTTGCTTTCTGCTTTCTGTGGGGAGGAAATTATGCACTGGTGAATCATTCCCATAACACCAGGCTTGTGTATTAAAGCAAACAGGGTTGATTTAGATTTCTTGTTGACTTGGAGCAGCATGTAATGACTGTGATCTACAGTAAAAACACACTCTCTACTGCAGTCCAAAAAAAAGGGTTGTCTTTTCTTCATCCCTTTTTCTGTCTGACTTTTTTCTTATTACACAATTAATCAGTCTTTGAAATTTGGCCTAACAATCTGTGTTTCCACCAGAACAATCTGTCTGCTAGCGAGATGCAGAAGAGATTAAATACAAGATATTTGTCGCATTTTGTGCCTATTTGGAATTCATGTAAATGTCAAGACTTGTTTAGACCAGGTAGAAAACTTTTTTTATAGTAGTTTTAGCTTTTTAGCAGTTCACCTTAAATCACCCAGGGTCTCTGTGACTCACTTTGGATGCTCTTTCACATTTGGGTTGGCATTACTCCACTTTGTGTCTTGCTAAACTTTCATATGTTGATCAGATGTGTAGTGTAATGTAGTGGCTGAGGCTATAAGTTCAAATCACAAGGGACATTCTATAAGCCATCAACGCACTGTTCTTATGGACAGTCCTTACTTGAGTAAAGTGTGTTAAAGTACACTAAAACATGTTGCAAGAGTGCTACAGTACTTAACAGTTTCTACACAGCGGATCTTCCCTCTCCACTCTGGTCTCCAAGCTAGACTGGCGAATAGAGTGATTGATAATCTCAAATTCCAGTTTAGATTGAGTTTAGATGTAGATTGATCCTTTTATCTGAGATGTGATCCCTGCTGGTCTCAGAACTCGAGTCCAAACTGAATAAGATTGAAGATAAGGTAACTCCCATGAACCAGATTATTTGAAGTCTTCCATCTCTGTATATCAGCACTGAATTTTGGACTCAACTATCATGCTTTTAAGACCATTCTTTTTATTTATTTTTTTAACCTTCAAAGTAAACATTCACTGGTAAAACATCTACTTTACAATATTTACTATACTATACTATACTATACTATACTATACTATATTTTCTGTTCATCTTTTATATTATACTTTGGATACATGATGCCCACACATGATATAATATCTATTATAATACTGTATATACATAGGGGGAAGTCGTGGCCTAATGGTTAGAGAGTCGGACTCCCAATCGAAATGTTGTGGGTTCGAGTCCCGGGCCGGCAGGAATTGTGGGTGGGGGGAGTGCATGTACAGTTCTCTCTCCACCTTCAATACCACGACTTAGGTGCCCTTGAGCAAGACACCGAACCCCCAACTGCTCCCCGGGCGCCGCAGCATAAATGGCTGCCCACTGCTCCGGGTGTGTGCTCACAGTGTGTGTGTGTGTGTGTTCACTGCTCTCTGTGTGTGCATTTCGGATGGGTTAAATGCAGAGCACAAATTCTGAGTATGGGTCACCATACTTGGCTGAATGTCACTTCACTATCACTATAAATACATATAAAAAAAGATGTTTTGCCATTTTTAATGGATGTTGTCAATGGAGCATTTTGCTAGAAGGCAGGGGCGTAGATTACGCGGGGGACGTGTCCCCCCCACTATTATCATCACGGAAATTCGTCCCCCACACTTTTTCGGGCAAATGTGTTCGTATAGAGGTTTTCAAGAGCTGGTGTGAATAAATATAGATTTAAACTCAAAGAGACAGGATAGTTTGCACATGACCTGATATTTTTTCGGACCGAGAAGGCGAGATGAACATAACAGAGCGCTAATCTCTCCTGCAGTGTGTGTGTGTGTGTGTGTGTGTGTTTGTGTTTCATTCATACTCAAAACCGGAGGGTCGCTCTCGCGCAGAAAGTCATATCAGGAAACTCCTAATATGGACAACAACAGCGTCCAGCTATCGTTGTATGAAAACAGTTATTTTCTGTTTTGTTTTTTTTTCAAGTCCAAAAAAATCTCCAGCAGGTGATTAATAAAGTATATGAACAATGCAGTGCTAATTGACATAGCATTTATTACAGTATAGAAACTATTCTGCCTTATTATGTGATAAAAAAAAATGTTTGTAATATATAAACAAATCATTATTCTTTGTTATTGTCCAGCATTTATAGATTTCTAAGCCAACTAAAAGCTAGAAATTAGAGAAAATTTCAGAAATAATTCTGATATTCTGATTTGTTGCTAAAAAACAAACAAACAAACAAACAAACAAAAACTTGTATTTTGATAATGTTGAAAACAGCTGAGTATAATTCTTTCAGGTTTCTTGGATGAATAGAAAGTTTTATCTGAAATATGAATAGAATTATCTGAAATAGAAATCTCTTGATGTCTTTATCATCACTTTTGATCAATTTAAAGAATCCTTGCTAAATACAAGTATTAATTTATATCATTTATTTAACAAAACAAAACAAAAAATTATACTGACTAAGCTTTTGACTGATATAGTGTATAATGTTGCAAAAGCTTTTTATTTCACATAAATGCTGATCAGTGGATCCTTCTATTCATCAAAGAATGCTGAAAAAAATTTACTCATCTGTTTTAAATATTGATAATCAGCATATTAGAATGATTTCTGATTAATGTGACACTGACAATTCACCTTTGATCACAGGGATACATTGCATTTAAAATATATTCAAACAGAAAACAGTTATTTTAAATAGTATAAATATTTCACAATATTACTGCTTTTGCTGTACTTTGGATCAAATAAAGGCAGGCTTCGTGAGCAGAAGAGACTTCTTTCAACTCTTCAACTTCTCAAAAAACTGTTGACTAGTAGGCTATATAGATTACAGAAATGTTATATCGTAATTTTTTATATACATATATACATATGTATATATACACCCCTGCTAGAAGGTGACAATATTACAACTGCATTGGTTTCTAGCTTATTGCTTTTCTTGGTTATAGACAGTTAGAGTAAAAACTCTAGATTTGGGTGTGTTTATGTAGCTTAAAAGTGGCATAGTTCACTCAAAAATAAAAAAAGGTGTTCATTTACTTAGCCTCATGTCTTTACAAACTTGTGTTACTTAGAAACAAACAAAGATATGAAAATTTCTCAACGCTTTTTGTCCTTCCAGTGAAAGTAAAAGAGGTATTTATTTATTTTTATTAGATGTGGGCTTGGAACTTGGATCAGGAGTAAATTGTGACAAAATTTAAATTTTGGGGTGAACTCCCCCTGTAAGTTTTATTCATGCTGACAGTGATTTCATTGCTGTACTGTTTTCTATTAAAAAGTAAGTGAACTTCACTGTTTCCTCTCCCATTGGTAGTCATAGCTCATTTACTTGAAGAAATCAGCTCAAATTAATCACTAATATTCATTTTTCAGAAAGTGGAAGCCAGAGAGAGGTAGCTAGACATAAAAAATAGACAAGATTGAAAGACTATAGTGAATCCAATGAAGTGAGCACCTCTGAAGGTGAGGGTCGTCCTGCAGAAGAATGCAGGGAGGTCTCTCAGGGGCCACTGTGCTGAATCTGGGTCCCCCACGGCCTGGAGCCGGAACAAAGGGCCTCCTGTGAGCTCTGTGTGGGAAACAGTAGAGGAGAGAATCCCAACGCCCAGCCTGGGAATGTGCCCTCTAAATACATGGAGCAAAACCCATACAGAGAGAATAAATATTGCACACACACATGGATGTCTCTTTCTCTGTAATTGTGTCACATTCGCTCCATCAGTCAGATGTACGTGAAGGTTCATGTTCATGCACAGATGACTTCAAAGCATGTCAGATGGGATGGTGATTTGAATTATCATTTGTTTTCAGCTCTTTCATGCTAGGCTTCTGGAAATACTCAAAGGCAGATATCAGACACGAAACGGCGACAATGCGAGCATGTTTTTGCCTGCATGTGGATCTGTCCATACGTGTCCGTTCTCTGGTCCTGGTTCTGGAGGACTCTGGGATGTTTGATCAGAGATTCTGAATGCCACAGATTTTTATGCCCACACGATAAACCAGTTGTTTACCATTCAGACATCTGGAAACCATTCAGTCAGCCTGATCTGCTCTCTTTCTCTCTCTCTCTCTCTCTCTCTCTGCTTCCTTCTTTCCTCTTATTCAGTATCTCAGTGCCTTGTTCTGTCTCTTCCTCTGTGTGTGGCCTTCATCCACAGATCACACACACCAGTGAGACACAATTAAAGTTGTCTTTCCTGAGGACCGCCGTGGTGTTGATCATTTTGATTTTGTGTGTGGGTTGATGGAAATGCTAGAAATGGTGAGAAATGTCCTTCCTTTAGATTAAAACATGTTTGTTTAGAGATGTTAGCAGATATTTATTTACAGCACTTATGTATTTTATTTATTTATTTAATGTGAATTAATCTCAGTAATCATATAATCAGTAATTATACATGTTGAATTTCCATCGTTATTTTAATTTTATCTAAAATTTTATCTAAAAACCAAGATTAAGCATTATATGATGCAGAATTTAATTTAATTTAATTTAATTTAATTTAATTTAATTTAATTTAATTTAATTTAATTTAATTTAATTTAATTTAATTTTTATTTTATTTTATTTTATTTTATTTTATTTTATTTTATTTTATTTTATTTATTTTATTTTATTTTATTTTATTTTGTCAAATGACTACATGCTGTTTATAGTTAGTTCATATTAATATCTATATTTAACTTTTAAGAAAAGAGCATTTTTGGGTTTGGGTCAGTAATTATAATTAGCTTTATTTAAAAGCAGTAGAAGCCTTTGGGATGTCCTCACTTGGATAACTAATTGAATGTGTATGTGTGAGTGTGTGATAAGTGGTCATATTTAATAACGTAAGTCGAGACAGCTGAGTGCACCCTGGGATAGAGGACACCCAACCCATTCCCATGACCCACATACATACACTGTGGACCAGAACACACACTCACAAGCAAGTTGTGAGTTGGTTATTGTCTTTAGTGGTCACTGCAGTGTCATAATGACATATAGACAGAAAGAGAGTAAAACGTTGCTTTCCATCACCTTTTTAGATTGTTTTCTGAAGGAAGGCTGTAAAATTAGCTTTAATTGGTTGTTTTCTTGGTTGATTAGTCCTGACGAGAGTCTTTGTGGTTGCCTGTCTGCTTGTTGCTTTTTTCTGGCATCTATATTTGCTTTGTTCTAATTAACAACACTGTTCTCACGTCTTTGTTAAGCTCTGTGCTCTAGAACCCATGAGACTCGCACGTTCTGGAACGTGCTTCTGGCGAAAGGACAAAAACAATCCTCCCCTTATATAAGACCCTGAATTTAATTATCTGAATCAATCCGGGGAGGGACACAGACAATTCTATTCCACATTTCATTCCATAGACGCCTGGCTGAATCAGATCTGATAACATCACCTCGGGGCCCTTCAGAGGCGATCGACAAATGGTGTTGAAAATCAGAAGTTGTACAAGAGATGGGCGAGACATTACAGACTCATCAATGCTGGGACTGTAGGGCAGACGCTGAGTGCATTTGGGAGTTGGTCAGTCTGGTTGGATTTTTGACCTCGTAGAGAGAGAGAGGAAAAACAAGAGGAAAATCTGTTGAATATAACATGCCAACATTTTTATCATTTTCAGTTGGCCAGACCAGAAACATTTCCCCTGGCTGGATATTGGCCACATGTTGTCTTGTTAACAATTATTGAATGAATGTTTTGTTTTCAACAAAATATATTTGTCAAGTGAGCTTGAATGGTTCAAACAGACGAAGATGATTTCCCATCTTTTCCAGGCTGGTTTATGAAGGTACTGATCTAGCTGTTTAAGGTTGAGGGTTTATTATTATTTTGGCAACTTTACTCGTCATGTGTCTTTTTCCATGCTGAAATATTTAAGTATCATTTTGCAATGAAGTTCAATTTGTTAACATTAAATAATGCCTCAGGTAAACAGTACTTTAGAGCAACTTACAAATGAGGACAGTGGAAGCAATCAAAAACAACAAAAAGAGCAATGATATATAAGTGCTATAACAAGTCTCAGTTATTTTAAACACAGTACACGTAGCAAGGGCTTCTAAATAATATAATAAATAAAAAGAAAACAGAATAGAAAGAATAGAGCAAGCTAGTGTTAGAGGTCTTTACACACACACACGCACGCACGCACACACACACACACACACACACACACACACACACACAATTGCATAATAAATGAAAAGAAAATAGAATACAAAAAGATTAGAAAGGTAGTTAGATTTTTGTTTTTTTTAAAGAATAGAATTAGAATATTCTATTCTATTAGTATTAGCCTTAGTTTGCATGTGTTTCCCATTATTGTGAATCCAAGTACATATATTTATGCTGCCAGTATATTTGCAGCTTAGATGTGGCTTCTGTGCAGTGTAAAACAGCACTAAACAGGCTCACAATGTCATGAGGGTCCCCCACATAGTGGCCCCCCACTTGCAGTGGTTCTGATGCTGGGAAGGAAATGTTGAGGTTAGACCTCTTAGAAACTCAACTGAATAACCATTTCATTTGTTTAACTGAAAGACAGGACTTTGTTTCCCATAGCCACCATGTTGAGCATTACAATTTCCCCCATTCATTTTTCAAGGGACGGACCAATAAATTCAACTGCATTACATCATCTATTCCACTTTTCTCCAAGTCACATGGAGCTCTTGCATTTCGCACAGAACAGCATAGCTATGAATCAAAGGAGTGATGATGCGGTGAGAAAAGAGCGAGATGAACAGCAAACAGTGAACTGTATGTCATCAAACAGCATCTTGGAAATCAAATAAATACAAGAGACGGGGATCAGAAGTGAGCCCCGGAGGAGATGAAAGGGATCAGTTTTCTGACACTTCCCGTGGGCAGATCAGAGAGCCAGAGCTGCAGGCCCTGAGAGGGGAGCGTCTCAGGGTCTCTGGGAGATACTCACAGGCCTCCTCCAGAGCGCTGACCTTAAAGACGCTTTCTGTTCCTGCTTCTGCTCGCTTCATTAGCTTTGAGGAGACGGGAAAGAAAGATTAAGAAGATGGTGGAGAAATATGTATTATAGTTTTTCTGAAAATAACAGCTTAGAGCAGTGTGAATGTCCAGCTTTATTCTAAGTTTATAAGTTAAATTTTTAAAAAGCTTGTTAGAGACAAAATGTTCTGGTGGAGGAAAGCAGCTTCCAAAATACAACGCTTGCTGATGACTAAAGAGGTTACTAGTTTAGGTGGCCAAGGTGGTTGTTTCACCAAGAATTGCTTGCTTTCTCTATTCTCCCCATCTTTTCAAAGCTAATGAAGCTAAGTTCAGCTGGTGAAGCAGGTTGACGAAGGTAGATATGGTTAAATTGGTTTGCCAGCCTGGTGTGGTCCAGAACCCCCCCCCCCCCCCCCCCCAAAAAAAAACAGTGGCATAACAACATCGCATGGTCCAAAAACCAACATATATTGATGACCAACAAGGTAGTGGTTAAGCCTGCTTAGTGGTTAAGCCAGTTAAGAAGCCTGGTGAGATACCATCGGCTAGTGTAATACAAGTCAGGACTATTGGATATTTCTGGATATTTCAACATGACAGTCTATTTTTTCCCTCCACTTATTTTTCCTTTATCATCACAGTTAGTAAAGCAAAATGTTGATAGTGAAACTGATTTAACAAGGTAGCCTTGCTGGTTTGCTAGTTAAGAGTCCTATAAGGAACATTAGCTTTCTGTTCAAAAATAGTCTGACCTGGTCAATTAAATGATAAATCTCTTTATTTTTTTGTTTCCTTTCTTCTTTTTCTTCTTCCTCCTTTCTTCCAGCTTGATTAAGTTAAGTTAGTTAACAAGCATGGTGAGAACACTGACATGCCATCATCATGTTGTCCAGAATCCAAAACAACAACAGCATATATTCATAACCAATAAAGTACCTTAACCAAGTTACGAAGCCAGGTGGGATACCATCTACTTGTGTAAGGCTAGTGTAGATTTAGTTGGTAAACTAAACATTCATTAGGAAAACAGTGTGTCAATAATGCAAAATGAGAGTTAAAGGCAGTTCATGATTGAATTCAGTGATGTCATCATCTCAGTTCAGTTTAAATAGTATCTGTGCAATCATTTGCAATCAAGTCAACGATATCGCTGTAAATGAAGTGACCCCAACTAAGCAAGCTAGAGGCGACAGCGGCAAGGAACCAAAACTCCATCGGTGACAGAATGGAGAAAAAATCTTGGGAGAAACCAAGCTCAGTCGGGGGGCCAGTTCTCCTCTGACCAGCTCAGTCGGGGGGCCAGTTCTCCTCTGACCAGACGAAACCAGCAGTTCAATTCCAAGATGCAGCAAAGTCAGATTGTGCAGAAGAATTTTAGACTATTCTCTTTTTTTCCCATTGTTGTTTCCTTCCTCACAGCTAAATTATTAAGAGAAGCATGTTGAAAAGTAGCCATACTGGTGAAACTAGTTAAGAAGCCTTGTGAGGGCACCAACATCCGATGATGACCTCCAGCATCTTAAACACAGGTCTTTTCAACTGGGAGTTGAGGAAAAAATAAAGAATCAAGGGAGGATAGAGTAGAAGAAGAGACGTTACGAAACAAAAGCTCATATTTGTTTTTGCAGGGTTAATGAAAGGCTCGTCCCAGCAGTGTCCTTGACCTCCTCCTCCTCCACCCTGCTTTGTATGACTCAAACACTGATGTCGTCTCACCGTCTGCATGAGCCTGAATCTTTCTCCAGACAGCTTCACCCTGAGACACACACACACACACACACACACACACACACACACACACACACACACACACACACACACACACACCATCTACCAGATGGGCTCCAGAAACACCATCCTGCCGCCCCGTCTTACCGTCTGAAGACACATTCCTTTATTTTACAAGAGTTACGACTCTCGGGATACTCCATGGGTCTGTCCTCCTTCCAGCATGCCTCCGTTTATCCCAAATAATTAACGATGGCAGACCGAACGTGACTCTTTTTGCTCTCTGAGGATTTAGTGGAGCAGAGCAGGTCTTTCTCTCTCTCTCTCTCTCTCTCACACACACACACACTCACACGGATTTGAGATTATCACACACACAGAATGCACTTCGAAAGCATTCTGCTTTCTCTTCCTGGCAGTGCATTTAATGGAACTCTAATGCACTAATCTCTATTTTATAACTTTTATAACTCTTTTATAACATCATGGCAATGACTTTTGCATGAGCAAACACCTCTCATTTTTTACTAAATAGAATTTTTGTTAATTATTGTAATACTTTTAACAATGCATTATTTTTATTTTGTTATTATTATATTATTATTGTTTACATTTTTAATTTTGTTATGTATTATTATCATTTTACTTTACATTGTACTTTTTTTAAGGTATAACTGGAGGTGGAGATATTTGGGTGTGCACCTGGCTGTAAGTGCAGCCAGCTGTCTGTGTGAGTTCCATGTGGCATTCGTCATGCATGTCCTGTTATTCTCAGAGTTTATGTTCAGTCGCTCACATAAACAGAAATAGCTGAATGGTGTGTGGCCTTTTAATCTTGGAACCTCATTTTCTCTGTTCGGATCGAAGAGAAGGTTCTCAAGATTTGTATGAATGCATATGCATATTTGTGTATATACCATGTTTTTGCATCGTAGGAAATGACTATGGTTAGATTTGTAGCTTCTTCAGATTTCTGTTGGTAACTGCGTATAATAATTATTAAAAAAAATAATAATAAAAAAAACATTTTAACGTATGACCCCATTATCCACAATACACACAATGAACAATATGTCTTGGAGGGGATTTTCCAGACCTGAAATCAATTAAATGAATTCTGTGCACTGCCTTTCCCACAATTACCGCAACACGCATCACTTCATCTTAACAAATTCAAGAATTATTGGATGATCTACAGCAGACCAGATTCTTAAAAAAGTCTTGGTGCTGATATTAGTATTCATGAATGTTCTTAGCCTCGTTTAGTAACTATTTTGACATAATTGCAGGGAATGTGTTAAAAATTGATACTGATAAAATTTACACTTTTCATTGTTTAACTAATAGATGTAAATTGTTAAACTAATAAACACATTTAATAGTGTAAATGGAAGTATGTGTTGTTAGTTCAAACCAGCTTATGATTTCTAGTTCAGTTTAGTTAATTTGCATTCAAATCAATTTTTTCCCCAAGTTCATATTGTTGCACTATTTCCTCCCTGCATGTGGATCCTGTATTCCATATCTCTTGTATTTTTTATAGTTCTATTTTTAACACAACATCCACAACATCTACCATAATGGGGTTGTGTCTTCAGTAAAAGAGTCGACCTAGAACAGAGCAGGTAACTTTCGTCATATACAGATGGTTTTAAAGATCACACACATAGACTACAATTCACAAAACATAGTTTCGAAATGATGGGCTCTTTTAGTGCTTGTGTTGTGAGTGCCATCTGCTTGCGTGTTAAAGTTTGTCTCTGGAAGTGTGCGTGTGTATTTCTCTGAACTGTGAGACAAACAGGTGTGTCTGTGAGCAGGTTTGTGTCATTTGTGCTGGTTGTACTTGTTTCAGAACTGAGATAACAGAGGGACACCTGTCCAGCCAAGAAGCTCAGTTTACAAAAGAGAGGAACAAATTGATTTAAAAATGGTTACAGACAGTCTCTCAAGAACAGAAAAGAGCTGGACATCAGTTATTGGATAATTTGGACAAAATTCAAGCTGCTGTTTGAATGGTTTGAAAGTCATAGACTGTGAAAATCTAACTTTAAATGTGGCACCAACCCTTTCATAAATTTTTGTACATAAACTTTTAATAGACTTAATCTGTGAAGGGTTGCTCTTTATTGCAGTAATAACTAGCATGTCTGCTGCTGGGAATTGTGTATGTAAACCTCAAAGAAGAGCCTATACTGCCATCCACAGGCTAAAATATAGACTCAAAAACGGTATGGACATTACTGCATAAAAATAAATCACTTTTGTATCTTAATACATTACAGTATATACTGTATATACATTACCATTAGAAGAAGTCTCTTATCCTTGTTAAGGCTGCATTTATTTGATAGATTTGATAAATATTACAATTAAAATTACTGTTCTCTATTTTAATAGATTTTAAAATATAATTTGAGTTTAAGCTGTATTTTCAGCATCATTACTCCAGTCTTCAGTGTCACATGATGCTTCAAAATTTGGTGCTCAAGAAGCATTTCTTATTTTTAATGTTGAAAACAATTGTGCTGCTTAATATTTTTGTGGAAACTGACTTTTTTCAGGATTGTTTGAAAGTTCAAAAGATCAGCTATTACACACACACACACACACACACACACACATATGAAACAAAAGTAGACTATATATGAACATAAACAAAAATGCATCGGTTTTGATCTATTTATTGCAGCCTTAATGAATAAAAGTATTTTTTTCTATCTTTAAAAAATCTTATTGACCCCCAAATTTTTAAGGGAAGTGTAAAGAATAGTTTATTATTTACATAATATACAATGATATATAATGTTTTCATATATGAGGACTTTCTCTCGCTCTCCATTTCTCTTTTTTTCATCATCCTGGATGTACTCACATTCACACACCTGTCAGTACATCTGGACGTCTTTTGCTAATGACGCTTTCTGGAAAACATTGCAATAAAATATAGAATGTAAATCAAATTATTTACCACTAGATGGCAAGATATGACCGTTACACTATCACAGAGCACTGAGAAAAGTTCATTAGGTACTTTTGTGTGTATATTTGAAATATTTGTTGGAGTTGTGGTCTTGCAATATTTATTTGTGATATGTTATGCCTTGGTTCCTATGATAAAGACACCAGAATCTTTTTTTGAACCCACACTTTTAAAAATAAAGGTCCTGTGTTGACATTTATGGTTCCATGAAGAAACTTCTATGGAACCTTTCCTTTGCACTAAAGGTTCTTTGCAGTGGAAAACAGTTCCTTAGATTATTAAAATATTCTTCACAATAAGAATAAATGTTTTTTTAAAGAAATAATAACTAAAGCAAATAACTTTTTTTGTTACCTGACAAACATCACATGTGCTGTTCTAGCGGGTGTCTAGCCAGCCATTTTCTGAAACCTCTCTGCATTACGTGTGTGTTTGTGTGTGTGTGTTTTTAATGAGTTTGTTTTTGTCTGACCTGTTCGTTGTCGCCCAAGACAGATGGTTCTGAACTTGAGAGGTGTTAGGAGGCATGCATATGTCCATGTGTTTAATTCAGCGGCCCTCTGCCAAATTTGCCCTCAGTCATAACATTTTGGCCACTCAGCGTCTGGCATCAGCCAGTGCCAGCTTGAAGCCACTGGCATCACTTTGATGCTGGCACAAGCTGTGCACATCTGGCCTGTTGTTACTAAAGGCCTGTTGTCTCTGTCATAACTTCTGCTTCTGCAAATAAATTGCAAAACAGTGAACATGTTGAGGTGTAAATGCACAATGTCACATATATTTGGTGTGTTTTTGTTGACAAGGATTTTACTCTGTACTAAAGCTAGATTTCATTGTATAGATACATTTGGATTCAAATCGGCTGTGTGCATTGATAGTTTGTTATTGATCTGCATGATGATGATGGAAAGCCCGCTGGGGAAGAGGTAGAGAGCTACTGTAATAATGGATCTAAGCATTACAAAGACTTGTTGTTTATTTTAGAGTGATTGATTTACTGAAGTATCAATATACCATTAGTACTTGGCCAGTTTAGCTGGAGCGCAGTGAAAATTATTACTTGTATATTAAAGTGGACTGTTTCTGGTTTGTGTTTTTCCAGGGTTCTATCTGATAACATTGTAATTTAGATGCAGAGATTACAGCTCTTACATAAGTGTGCTTGTAACATTTTTTGTGAGTGTGTAATCTGTCTGAACACACATTCTAAAGTTGTTTATCAAGTTTTAAATGATCCTTTTTTTTCTTTTATTTGAAGAAAGAAACAAAAACTTGAAATGGTTTGAGTGTAATACTAATTTACTTCAATAGTTGGCAGTAAAGAGAATATTTATCTTTGCAGCTCATGCTCTTCCATGCAATAGACAGATATATATTTAGAATAGTATACTAATTCTGCAATATATATAGTCTGTATACTCAAATACGATAGTATGTCTCTAACTGACGTATTACATTTGTTGAAAAAACAATAATGTATGCCATTAAAGCCTAAAATAAAGATAGTTTTACTGTATGATTAGAAAAAAAGCTATTTAACATTTAGCAATTTGCCAGTTTGTCTCTTATGCTCATCATGGCATAAATTGTTAAATAATATTACAATTTAAAATAATTAAAAATATATTTTAAAAATAATTATTTAGTCCTGTGATGGCAAATCTTAATTTTCAGCATCATTACTCATTTTCAGTGCCATTGAGACATCATCCTAATGTGCTCATTTGCTGCTCAGAAAAATTTCAATGCAAAATGAAATCTTTTGTAACATTATAAACTTGTTTTAACATTATAACTTTTGATCAGTTCAATGCATCCATTCTGTCCATCTGTTGCTGTAGTCCCGAGTTTAAATGTCCCCTAGCTTTGTCCGTGCATTCTCTCAGGAATGTGTTTTAAATCCAGTGCTGGAAACAGTGCCTCAGAAAGACTATAGATAGAACAGGAGCGATGCAATCTCAGGCAGTGACATCATCCGGCGCTGCATCTAAATGATTAGTTTGTGTACAGTATATGCATGTGTGTGTGTGATGGTGTGTGTCAGCCCGCAAATGGGAGGTCTGGATTTCGTTTACCTAAATTCCGAAATAATTGAGAACACATCTCAGTGGATTTTCAGCTCCACACACACTCACCCTCATTACAGTGTTATCTGGAGCTCATTGCCTGCTGTATGCCGCTGACCTGTGCAGCATTATGAGGGAAACAGTGAAAGTGTAAAAGACATTAAAAACACCAGGTCGAGTTCAAAGAACAGGAAGTTCTCTGCATGGGGCATCAACACTGACCAATTAATGCCACGTTCGCAGGGTCCCACACAATCGGACAGGCTTTAGTGTGTGTGTTTGAGTTGGTTTCTCGCCAGACCTCTGCTTTATGCTTCAGGGAAGAGGTTTTAACAGTGACCAGGCAGAGCTGGTGACCGTGTTTAAGTGACTAGGGGCAGATTTACCAGTAAATGTTCCCATAAACAGCCACTTCCTTCACTTAATTCAGAGCTATAACGGGCTCATCCAGGAATCTCATGGCTTTTTTCCCTCTTCCTGCACTATCACTCCCTCGTTTACGTGTTTGTCTACTTTAGAGTTTACAGAGGGTTTCTTGTTTATTTAGGGTGAATTCACGAAGAATGATCTTCACTAATGTGTGCACTATCATTCAGATTTTATTTGTTTGTTTTGTTTTGTGTTGTTTTTAAAAGAAGTCTCTTATGCTCATCAAGGCTGCATTTATTTGATTAAAAATACAGTGAAAACAGGCATATTGCTAAATGGTGTATTGGCATATTGTGCATTACAATTTAAAAAGACAGTTTTCTATTATTTCTATACATTTTAAAAATATAATGTATTTCTTGATGTTAAAGCTGAATTTCCAGCATCGTAACTCCAGTCTTCAGTGTCACATCATCATTCAGAAATCATTTTAATATGCTGGTTTGTTTTCAACAAACATTTCTTAATATAACCAATGTCAAAAATAGTTTTTATAGTCAATATTTATGTAATATATATTTTTTCAGGATTCTTTAATGGACCAAAATAAAAGGTTCAAAATATATATATATTTTTCATTTCTTCGATTTAGAGCATTTATTTGATATAGAAATCTTTTGTAAAATCTTTTTTAAAATTAAAAAAAAAATTACTGTCACTTTTGATTAATTTAATGTCTCCTTGTTAAAAACAAAAACAAAAACAAACAAACCTTACTGACCCCAAACTTTTAAATGGTAGTGTTTGTGCATTTTGTAATGTTGTCTGTATTGTTTTGGGACCTGATTAACTATGCAAAATAAATGATGGCACAAATAAATCCACAAAATTTCAGTCCATACAAAGAAAGTAATTGGCATCCAGTGTTGTTTTGGACTCTAATAACTTTCTTTATATGGACAACAACAACTGAAACATTCTTGAAAATATAATCTTTTGAGTTCCACATGTAGGTTTGGAATAATTTGAAAATCATGACAGAATTTCCATTCCTGGATGAATGCATTATTAAAGTTGTTCTGTTTTTAATATCTCACAGTGTGCATGATTATAATGCTGTTCCTCATCATTTGATTAATTCCCACAGCCACGTCCTGAACCAGTTATTGCTGAATGATCTGCTTTTACTGGAAGAAATGCCCTCACAATGATAGTGATTAGAAATTACATAAGAACATCTGATTCACAAAGGCTGTAAATCATTTCTTGTTTCCTGTGGTTTACGAGTAGAGTGTAGTAATTTGTAATTGCCTCAATAGAGATCGGTGGGTGAATTATCTCTATGTGTGTGTGTTCATTGCACTGGCCAGCCGAGGAAGAGGTGTACTTGCACACTCTACCTGGTCTGTGGAGGGTGACTTGTAACGAGCCCTAACACAGATAATAACAGACCGAATCAGCCTTATCTTACCTCAGATACACTCTCCACCCTACATTCACCCATTCTCTTTCTTTTTTATCCTGTCATGCCCAGTGTCTATGTGTGTACACCCTTTTGCATAACTTTAATAGAGAGAGTTATTGATATTGCACTCAAATAAAACACAACACTGCTGCTGTTCAATGCGGAAACATTGACACTTTAACTAGTGTGTGTGTGTTTGACTGACCTCAGTGCCATATCCTTTTCTCTTGAAGAACAAGGCACACACACAAACACACACACACACACACATGATGCAGCTGTTGGCCACATGGGCATCTGTCCCTGCAACTGGCAGCCAAAGTCTTCTTTCCCATCATCCCTCGGGGCAGCAGGCTTGGCTCAGGCTCTGCTCTGTGGTTTGTCTCCACCATTTGCTCATCCTCTCACACCCCCTGATCTTTCCATCTCTATAGGATTCCTTCTCTTCACATCTCTGTCTATTTTAAGCATTGTATGTCTCATTTTATTTGGCACGTCTCCCGTCTGTATTGATTGGCATCTGTTCTCAGCGCAGATGTGTGTTTGATAAATATCGGCCGATAATTAATGCGCATCTCCTCTGTAAAGCTGGTTATCTAATCAGGGGTAAATTCCATCAGGTGTGTGATTTCACATAGAGCAGCTGTTACTACACAGAGCTGTTGTTATTCCGCTGATAATGAACGTGAATTTGCGCAACTTGTCAGTTGACAAAGGCAATTAATTATCAGCCGATATTTACAGTGCACCCCTAATATATATATATATATATATATATATATATATATATATATATATATATATATATATATATATACATACACACACCGTATTTTTCGGACTATAAGTCGCAACTAAGTATAAGTCGCATCAGTCCAAAAATATGTGATGACGAGAAAAAAAAACATATATAAGTCGCACTGGACTATAAGTCGCATTTATTTAGAACCAAGAACCAAGAGAAAATATTACTGTCTACAGCCACGAGAGGGCGATCTATGCTGCTCAGTCTAGGCTACAGGAGCAGTGAGAAGCATAGAGCGCCCTCTTGTGGCTGTAGATGGTAATGTTTTCTCTTGGTTCATGTCAAATTAATTTTGATAAATAAGTTACACCTAACTATAAATCGCAGGACCAGCCAAACTATGAAAAAAAGTGCGATTTATAGTCCGGAAAATATGGTGTATATATATATATATATATATATATATATATATATATATAGATATATATATATATATATATATATAGATTGATAATAGATACAAAGATGAATGTATAGATAGATGGTTAGTTGGACGATAGATGGATAGATGAATGGATAGATGTATAGATAGTTGCTAGATAGATGTATAGATGATAAGATATATAGATGGGTGGGCGGTTGCTTAGATTTTAGTTAAAAATACATTTTGAATACATTTTGATTCTTTATTCTGGTTTCAAGACTTGAAGACAAATCCTTTCAGAGCAGCTCTTCCTCAGCAGTGTCTGATTGCTGTTTCTGTCTGGTTTGTCCTCGTGCAGGCCGGCTGCCATTGTGTCTCTGTTCTAAGAAAGTTGTATGGAGGACAGTTGAGCTGTCCATTCTACAGGCAGCAGAGCGGTGTATTCTGAGAAAGTTTGAGAACTTGTAATTTCCATGTCTGTGTCATGGCTTTCCCTGCCAGTTTATCGTGCTCCAAACCTCTAATTTATCCAGATCAGATTTGCACATTCTAGTGGTTCTCATTCACTCTCTGCCGCCCCATTAATTACAGAGCAGCTCTGCTGTTTGCAATCAAAGATCTTGTTTCTTTTTTTTTCTTCCCTCTCTCACACAAATACTCTGTCACACTGGGACAATTTTTTTGTTTATTTTTTATTTTTGGTTTGTTTTGCTTTGCTTTAAATAATATGAGAAGATGAAGTTCTACGCACTTAATGGGTTTTTAATGGGTCGTTTGAGTTGGTCGTTTAGTTTTTTGGTGATTTAAATAAAGGTTCTTGATGCTACGTTAAAGGTTTTCCAGGTCAGAAAATTGTTAAAACTACATTTTAAATCTCATGGTTTTCTAAAGACTAAATAGGATGTTCTTCTATGGCATCATAAGAACATTTTGGGTCAGTGAATCTTTAACACAATTCCCAAAATTGTTAGCTTCTGTTTTGCATGTTTCACATTTTTTTATTTTCTTATGACCAGAAGCATTTACATGTGCATTTCATGCTCAACCATCATTAATTTTCAAAGCTTTTGGAATCATCTCTGTTTCCATGAAACTGCGGGAACGCATTGATTATAGGATGTTTGCAATGCTGAGTTGCTTCATGCTGGGAACCAGACTGCATCCTGTCAGAGTTGCTTTTTGTGTGTTTATTTTTTGGAGTTTTATTCAAAGTTTTATTTGCATCGTTGAGTATGTTTATTATGTATATAAGGTTGTCTGAGCTGTTTATGTTTATTGAGTTAGTGTAAGTTTTGATTTTCAAATCTATTTTCCATTTGTTTAGTTTCCATTCATTTTCATTTTGTTTTGTTACTATTAGTTTCTTTGGCATTTTCTAGTTTTGATCCAGTTTTATTAATTTTTTTCAGTTTATTTAGTTTTTAGTTTTAGTAATTCAGGACTGACAATTTTAATGCATTAACTAGTATGATGGAAATGTTTAACAACATTTCTCTCTTAGGGCTGCGTAGCTTTATCACTATTCAACAGCATGTTCATATTTAATGCAATCAAATTAAGGCTTTTTTCAAATTTTATGTACCACGAAGCTAAAATAGGTTTTTGTGAATATTCGTTTTAATTTCAGCAAGTTTTAGCAGTGCATTTATTTATTTATTTAATTTTGTTTACTATTTACAATTTTAATATATATATATATATTACATAAAAACATGAAATACACTTTCTTTTGGAGAAAACAAATGTGAAAAGGGCTGCTGAACAGTGACTGGCCTCTATTAACATAGTCTCTTCATATTTATCTTTCTGAGAGAGAGAGCAGATTACAGTAATGCAGAATGATCCTGCGATAAAAGATGTCCAGAACAGAGCTAATGCTAGTTGGTGAATCAATAGAGTGTTCAGTAAGGATGATTCTAGGATTGTTGCTCCTCTAACTCTCTCCTCTGGGTCAGGGATTATAGGCTTTCTTAGTAGACCATCATCAAGAGAAAGAGAGTGTGAGCCTTACTTTTCGAGACATCCTATTAAAGCAGCAAAAGATTGCCTGTGTATATGATTAGAGAACTTCAGTTGGGAGTATGAGAAAAGATGTCTCTTTCAGACATCTTTAGAGAGAGCTGGTACTTCACAAGATTCCCCAACAAAATCTAATATTCAGAATCTTTCACTGTGCAAAATGTAAACTGAATATTGTTGCAACACTATTTATCCAGCCACTATGGCTCACACCAACATAGTGGAAATATACGTTTTAGTGATGATTCAATCAACCTCCATTGTGGTCTTGGGAGAGGCTCTTTAATATTAGTTTCTGTGGTTGATAGATCATAACATGGGCTAATTTCATGCATTAGAAATCATTTTAATCATATTTATCACACTAATCCAATATTAAAAAAGCACACCCACAAAAACTTCCTTTAATGTTCACGGTCACTCGCACAACCCCATATACATACAGTGTTACTTCTGTTTGTGTTCTCATCATATCTTAAAACTGGGCGATGAATAATGTATTTTTAGTGTGTGGTTTGAAGATTCAGGCTTTCAGAAATAATACTGGCAATTTTTTTGGAACAGCATGATAAGAGAGAGAAATAGGTCTTATAATTAGATGGCTTGAGTGTGTGTGTGCAGGCGTTTAGAACTTTTGGGAAGCTGTTAACTTACCTTTATGAACTGATAATTCTTCTTTTTTTATCACTTGATTTTTCTTCTCCACTTTTGTCTTAACTCCTCTCTGTTCTGCCCCTCTTTTCACCCTGTGGTGTGTCCACTGCAGTAATTCGGTCCTGAATGGACACTTCATTAGCGCATTAGCTGCTTGTGAACCCAGAGGTGCCAGGAATAAATGTATCTGCTCACTCAGCACTTCAGTTTATCCCTCAGCCTGGTCTCCAAACACAGCTCCCCAATTAACAACATAATTCAGCCTCAGTTTTTCCTTTAAACTGATCACGCTGAGTCTAAAAGTACTTCAACACACCTCAACACAAACCCTTAGGATTGTTGGTCATCGTCAGATACCATCATTCTTCAACACCAAGAACAATGTACTGCAAACCCAATACAAACCCTCAAAAACAACATTCATCAATTCAAACCATGAAGAACAATTTTTAAACCCAAACCCTAAACCCCTTAAAGAACAATGTACTTTAAAGGAAATCCTTATGAACAGTGCACCTCAAACATTAGTATTATTTATATACTAACTGTTGCTTTTTTTGATTAGCGTTTATCTTTTGTTTTTCAGTTATCATTTTAATTTTAGTCATTTTGCGCTTTTATTTTTTTATTAGTTTAGTTTTTTTTTTATTTCTTTTTAGCATTAATTTATTTTTAGCAAAACATTATTTTTGTTAATTAATGCCATCTTTTCATTTATTTCAACTTTATTTGAATTACCTAAATTAAATTTAAATGTAACAATAACAATGCTGACTTCACCACCAACTGACATTTAAAATCCCACAAATATTATATGTTCAGTTTTCATTTTAATTTTAGTTTTAAAACAGTAGGTTTCTGTTTAGCTTTATTAGGGCCCGAGCACCACGCTGCGGGGACCCTCTTCTTCTTCTTCAAAGTTAATCACATTTTTGAGGGCCTAAACATGCTCCAATTCTCATGAAACTTTGCACACGCATCAGAACTGGCGAACATTTACGTCTGATATAGGTTTCAGAAGTGGGTGTTGCAAAATGGCTCGATATCGCCACCTGTAAAATTTCAACGGAGTACGCCTCGAGCTACGTTTTACATACAGTATATTAATGAAAATCGGTGCACATGTGTAACAGACCATTACCTACATAAAAAAAGTATCTTGGTACAAAATCCAAAACCCAACAGGAAGTACGTTATTTTGAATTTCCTGTACAATTTTTGTGCAGTTTTTGCCATTTCCATGCCTCGTACTTTGACAAACTCCTTCTACAGTTTTAACCGGATCATCTTCAAATTTGGTGAGGGCCATCGTAAGACCTTTGTGACATTAAATTGCGAAGAGGGGTGTGTCCCTGGCAGCCTGACAAAGTTTGATGTTTTGCCATGAAACAGGAAATTGTTGTAACTCAGGCAAGCAATGTCCGATCTGCCCCAAACTTCACAAGTTTGATAAGAGTCCTGTCCTGAACACATGAACATGCCCGTATTCAGTTGTAGTCATAGTGCCACCTGCTGGCAACAAGAAATGACATGGTGAACATTGTAATGACTCCTATTAAAAAGCGTCAAAAACGAGTGTTATATAGGCTGGCAACATGCTAGAAACATACTAAAACATGCTAGCAACACTTAGCTAAATGTTAAAGCATACTATAAATGCAGTGAAACAGAACATTACGGTAACTCGTGCATACAATGTCCAATCTACTTCACAAGTTTGATTAGAGACCTGGCCTAAAGATATCTACATGCTCATATTTTGTTATAGTTATAGCGCCGCTTACTGGCAACAGGACGTGACATGTTTTACACTGTTATGCACTATAAGCAACACAGTAAAATATGCCATTGTGTGCTAAACATGCTAGAAATATTCTCAAACATGCTAGCAACACTTACTAAGTGCTAAAGCATGCTATTAATACTATGAAACAAGAAGTTGTTGTAACTCATGCATACAATGCCCAATGTGCCTCAAACGTCACACGTTTTATAAGACTCCTGGCCTGAACACATCTAAAGGCCAATATTCAATTATCATTATAGCGCCACCTGCTGGCAACAGGAAATATCTTGTTTCACACTAACTTAAACATGCAATGTCCGATCTGCCCCAGACTTCACATGTTTGGTAAGAGGCCTGTGCTAAAGACATCTACATGCCAAAATTCAGTTATAATTATAGCGCCACCTGTTGGCAGCAGGAAATTTGGCACAAATATTTACCATTTTATGAGCATATTTTCCAACGTTCGCTGTTCTCCTATGGCCACCGGGTGCGAGGGACCTTTCATTGCTGCTTGCAGCTTTAATTTTATTTTTATTTCAGTTTTAGTAAATGTGGTACTTCACCTTATTTCAGATAGCTGCCAAGTCAATCCACTGTCTCATCAATACTTCCAAATAAATCCTCCCCACCCTTCCCACAGCACACACACAAACAATTAGACTTTATAATGTCTCATTTCTGGCAGGGGATCTAGAAGTCCAGGCCGTATTGATCCTCTAAGCTGTCAGGACAGAATGCCGTCTATGTCATGGTAAATCCAAACAGTAGATTGACGATTTAAGCTTCCAAGGGACCTCAACCAAAAGTTAATTCTGATGGGGCTTCAGCTGGTTTCTTAATGTTTTTGTCTTTCTCCCTCTCTTTCTCTCAGTTATACTGCAAGAGTGGTGGGCAATGGAGTTCGTGCTCAAAGACAGAATCCAGAAGTAAGAGTCAGAGGTGCTGACCCTATGCTTATGGATATCAAAAACAAACTCGAACTCTTCAACATGGTAAGGAATATCATGATTTGGTGAAACTACATCTATTACATCTTAAAGGGAAAGCCCACCTAAAAATAAACATTCTCTCATCATATGCTCATTTACTGACCTGTTTGTTCTTTTATACTGTGAAACACAAAAGTATTTAAAAATATCTTCTTTATTCTATAAGGAAGCCATACAGGTTTGGAATCTTAAAAATCATACAAAAAAACATTGTTACTTTTTTGTTTTATAGCATTACGTTATAACATGAAATAAATTAAATAAAAACATATTTCAGCTATTTGCCAAGATGACTTCTTGATGTTATCAAATTACTCAAATTAGATAACAAACAAAATAAATAAATAATATATATATATATGGACAACAACAACACAACATTTCTAAAACTTTTTAAAATTAAAATATGAAAAAAATCTCAATCTCAGTTATACTCAAGCAACACTGGTTGGAATGGCATGAGGATGAGTAAATGCATTTTTGGGTGAACTATCACTTTAAAAAATGTTCACTATTAATTGCTAAAAATGGATTACTAATTGATTGTCAAACTTTATTTTAAGATCCATTTCTCACCATTAAAAAACAAAACAATAACTATGATCTTTTCCTCAATAAAATCCTAATTTGCAAATAAATTAGTAAGGAAGTTGTTAAGTTTAGTTATTAGGCTGGATTATGGATGGAGAATATGTACTTTATAAGTACTAATAAAAAACCAATATTGGATAAACTTGGATTTGAGAGATTATGTTCACATAATTCTTTTTTTATACCGAATTCAATGAGTGTGATGATCCTAAAACTTGTAAACAGAAGCAAGGTTATTATCTTCTGGTTCTGCTTGGCTGAATTGTGCTCCATGATGCACAAGTTCACTGTTTTGCACAATGTGAGTGTTGTTTGAGCTCAGGAATATCCACCAGCTGTGTCTCAGGGAATACCGCAGTTTTGAACATGGTATGATGGTAACACCATGGTATTCATTGAAAACACCAGCTCCATCTTACCTCAGTGCACACAGTATTTGTTGTAAGGGATATAGGGTGATTTCAGTTCAGGTGATTCATGGAAGACACTACCTTAGTGATTACTGTCAGTGGCCACAAGTGGTAAATTGATTACGTTATGTGATTGATTGTCCTGTTTTAGCAAACTTTTACAATTAAAAAAAAAAAAAAACTTTTCCAACTATATTTGCATCAGACAGTGTTGTTGGCCTGCTGGAAGGAGTCTGAAGAAATATGCTGATTAATACATTATTCACTTTAACCTGCTAAGATAAAGCATAGATTTTCTTACTATATATATCGATGTGAATAATAAAAATAATGAAATATTACTGTAGTATTCTTTGTTATTTTTCAAAGATTTTTCTGTTATGAGTAATAGTAATAATTAAATAATAATAATTCATTCTTGAATAGGAAATAGACATGTAGGAAATATCACATAGAATAGAAAATTCAATTGTATTATTTTGCTAAAATTCAGCTGCTGTTCAATTGCAACTGATAGTCTTAACATCTGACCATTTATTACAAATCAGAGCACTTTTTTATTAACATTGTTTATTGTATGCGATAAATTTCCTTGCATTTGTGTGCATTGAACTTGTAAGAAAACATAACATTTCCAGTGCTTGTTATCACGTCAGGCAGTGTTGAGGAAATGTGCTGATGTGTTCAGAAACGTTTTCCTGTTGTTGTTTGTGATGTTCTGTTGTCATTCTGATAGACCCGATGGAGCAGTCATGCATTAAAACAAGGGCAGATGGCTCTTTTTGAGATGTGAATTAAACAGCTCGTCAAAGTGATTCTGATGTTCTTGGAAATTGACAAATGAACAGATGAAACATCCGCCTAATTAACAGCATTCAGTAGAGACTCTGAGAGGAGTTGAACAGCTTTGGCTGTGGAGAGAGGGGGTTTATAATAAGTCTGTGAGACTGACCTAACAGAGTCATCTGACTGCCTTGAGAACTGGAGGCATCAGTAAACAATGGTGAGAACATTATGGCCTAAAACACACACATCCTGTATCCACACAACAGCTTTAACTAACATGACAAACCAATGCGTCATCATCTGTTATATGAAATCTGTCTTCAGTTTGAACTATAACCAAAATAACCCAGTTCATCAGAGTGATTAGAAGTGTAGAAGTGGTTCCAGTTTATGTACTGTATTAGTATGTTATTCTCTTCTTTCCATTAAGATAAAGCATACATTTTATTCAATAATAATAATCAACCTTAGTGTTATTTTAAGAATGTTTGAAAATAATACATGAAAATAAATAAATACATACATTAATTTATAACAACAACACTATAATAATAATAATAATCAATTATTATTATTATTATTATTGGAACTACTGCCACTACTATAAAAATGTTTAATTTATTTCTTGAATGTAATTTCTTTTGCTCTATTTTTCTTTGACTTTATCTTTCTTTCACTCTTTTGCGCTTTATTTTTGACCCTCTACTTGTTACAATTTATTTTGTTATTTAATTTTTACAAGATGACAAAATACTGTCATTAAAGTTTTATTGTTATTATTATTTTCTTGCATAGGAAATATACATACGAGAAATGACATGTAGAAAATGCTATTATTTTATTAAAAAAGTCAATTTCATTGTTCTGATTTTGACGGTTTCCATTCCATTACTGATATTTGTTATATCTGATAGCTGTCAGAGCACTTATTTCCAACTTGCCTTTAAACTAACAGAGAAATTAAATTATTTATTGAAAAGTACTGATAAGGGAAAAACATATGTTGTCTCTTTCACTCTCATATTCACCCGTTTCCCCCGATAAAGTTCTGAATTTCTTTTTCCAAGATTGTTAGGTGATTTACTATTCCAATTAATCTGCCGTGTTACAGTCTCAGTGCAGAGAAAGAGAAAGAGAATGGAAATATTGATCCTTTTTGTCTATTTAACTCTCTTGCTCTTCACCTCTTTCTGTCACATGTTTTTCTGTAACTTTCAGTGCATCTTAAGTGATAAATGTAGCATTTTTGGTAACTCATTAACTAGTTACAGTAGTTAACAGTTGACGCTGATACTCTAATCACAGTGCATTAAACACAGTGAATTATAGTCTGGTTTGACCTAAGCAGTTGTAACAACTTTGACCATCCCTGACTTTGGCCTGACTTTGCTCTCCTCATATTGATATTTTAGGATAGCTGCTGAGGAGTTCAACCCACACTCGTTTGTTTCTGTACATAGCAGAATGTCTGGAGACCTTCAATCCAGATTCAGCTCAGATAGGCTGGTCTCCACCTTAGCCCACGGTTTAAGCTCATTCCTGGCAGCACACATTGTTTGTACAGTAACATTGCAATTTATTGCCCAAATGCAGAAATGGCCGTCTGGAGAACTAGCAACCCAGATTGTTTCCATTACAGTAGACTGCAGGTTTATGTAATAAAATGCTTCTGAAATCCTGCATATTTGGTGATGCAATAAAATGTCACAAACAATTCTGGCTCAGCACTGATAATAGTGTTACATATCTATAAATAATAATTTGTCTTAATATGTATTTTCTTACCAATCTTAATCAGCATTTCCCCCAACCCAAAAAAGGTTTCCTAAATATGTTCTATCTACTAAGTATCTGTCTAATAAAATATTTTATTTTAAAATGTTTTTAAGTACTTACTGAAAAATAGGTAAATGCATTTGAGAGACCAAACTGCATGTAATATTGAGTTCCACATATATCTTAATTATTATTATTTTTTTATTATTATTATTTTATATTATTGTTTTCTTGTTCAAAACCTAAATCTAACACATTTTAGTAAGGTTTGTGATTTTATAATTATTATTTTTTTATAAAAAATAAATAATTATATAATTATTTATTATATATATATATATAGTCAAATGTAATATTATATTCCCCTTGTGGATGTTAAACTACACATGAAACAACCCAGCCGTAGTGTGATGCCTGGTCAGGTCACCGGTGGCCCACCCCTCCCGTTAAAGCTCAATAAAACGTCTAATTCCCCGTAAATATCCCCGACAGGAATCTGGAGGACAGGCCAGCGCCACAGCTGCTTTTGGGTGTGGAGACACAATAGCATCTCTGTGCTCGGGTGTGTGTTTGTGTGTTTTTCAGCACACATACAGCATGTCATCACACTCACAGTATAAATGTGCTTTTCACTTTTAGAGTATCAGACCAGGCTTGTGTTGACCTGCGGCACTACTGTTCTCTAACACCTGCTGTACAGGAAGTCTGCTTTACTGCAGTACAGAAAACATATTAAATCTACTGGCCGCCCTGTTTGGACTGCCAGTACATTCGGGTGAATTTTGCTCTAGAGCTACTACATCAATTAAATGAATAGCTCATCCAAATATGAAAACTGTTTTTTATAAAACCTGTATTATTTTCTGCCATAGAACATGAAAGGATAATTTAGTGAGGTGTTCCTTTCCAAACAACGAACATAAGTGGTGACCAGGGACTGTAAAACTCCCAAAATTACTCATAAAACCACCATTAATGTCGTCCATGAATATCTTTTGTGTGAGAAACAGTGAATATTATTATCATTCTATATATATCTTTTTTACTATACACATATTGAAATTATAAGAATGAAAATTAAGCACTTTTTCAAAATTAGGCAATTTTGGTTCGTCCCTAAATGCAAGTATCTTCTATTGAAATCTAATGAACGAGTTATATAGACCACATTTATGGTGTTTTTAATTGCATTTAATTCAGTTGCACCAGTGGGAAATGACATTGTCCTACACGTTTGGAATAGCACAAGGTGAATAAATGAAGACACTAATGAACTATGCCTTTTATCCGTATCACACAATGCTTACACTCACACACATTTGCAGTGTAAATTGTTTCAGTCATTTGTCTGATTGGGGTCAACTCTGTGTGTGTTGATCATTTCCTCTGGTTTATCACTTGACCTCTATTTTTTTCTAGCAGGGTATCAGGTGTGTGTGACTGTGGTATAGTGGTATTCTGTATCAAAGGCTCGTCTCTTGTCTGAGGCCTCAGGCAGAACAGAACACACTGTTTGAAGTGGGTAGAGATCTACAGCTCTGTAAAGAGTTCACTGAACACTCACTGCCTGTCTGCTCGCCGTCACATATCTGAACACATCTGACTTCACTTTGGGCCTAATATCAACAATAGTCCATTGGAGATACAACAGTGATTGATATATGCATACCAGTGACTACACATCAGCTGAATTTATATTGATGAGAAGAATTGTACATATACACAGTGTTGGGGAGTAACTAGTTACATGTAACGGCGTTACGTAATTTAATTACAAAATTATTGTAACTGTAATTAGTTACAGTTACTACGAAAAAATGAGTAATTAAATTACAGTTACTTATGAAATTTTTAACGATTACAAAGGGGATTACATTTGAATATTTACACACATCCACATACAGATTTAACTGATTTCTTTCCCAAATTGCACTGACTATTCTGAGACATACCGCCCTAATAATTTCCGGGATGCGGAAACACAGTCTGGTTCTAGAATCCAGTCATAAAAACAGAATGCCTAACGCGGACAGAATATGCCACATTTTGGATGACTAAATCAAAAGTAGGTCAGTACACTTGAATCAAAACATGACATCGACTAGTGTCTGTGAATATTAAGCCCCAAAAATGCAATATATGACTCCTGCACATTCTGTGTGTCTGTGGAAACCAGGCGCGGACTGGACACCGGGAGAACCGGGACAATTCCCGGTGGCCTGGCAGCCGATTTGGCCCGCTATTTTAATAACATTATTGTATAATTGCCTGCCGAATGTACTAAAGCGATCATTTGCGAATCCGCCATTTGATAATTAAATCTCTAATAAATCAGGAAGTGTTAGTCATGACTCGCGAGCTCTCCGCGCCTCCGCCAAACGGTTTGGATCAGACTCCGAGTAATCAATTCGAGAGAGAGAGAGAGAGAGAGAGAGAGAGAGAGAGAATAGAGTGGACTGCTGGAGCAGAGAAGCAGAACTCCTGTTCTGGGTTTCATCTGTAAAGATGCTTTTTTGTCTTAGTTTTTTTATTTAATTAATCAAGCAGCAGCACGTTGCTCATCAGTCATCACTCAAAATACTATATAAAGGACATCATTATTATCAGTTGTAATGTTACAGTAGTAATTTAGCTGAAAAAAATTCCGATTTTTTTAATAGGTTTAGGGGGAGCTGCGACAGACAACAACACAACCCTTACGAAAATTAACATTTTAATATTTAACTATAAATCCAGAGAAAATGGTTACTATTGTTTAACTGTGGTAACCAAAAATGTAAAATTATTTTAAAAATGTATTTATTTAAAAATAAATACAAATCCATTTGCAAAAAAAAAAAAAAAAGAAAAAAAAAAAAAGGTTATTTTACTTTTATATAAGCTAATAAAAGCATGGTTAATTTTTGTAAGGGAAAAACATGACTCGTGTACAGTATTAGGATTTTTCTATAAAGATATTGTAGTATTGTATTGTAAAGTATAGTTTTGTTCAATCTTGAGTATTAAAGTCATGAGAGAGATGGATAACAGGGCAAAATAAAGAGACTGAAGAGAAAAATGGAAGTGAAGGTGCAGTTCAGGAGAGAACTTTTAATTATTTTGCATGTCCCCAAATTAAAGATTTAAACCTTTTTTATGTCAGGTCCATACAAAAAATAGTTTTGTCCATGAATTTGTTTGTATGAGTTTGAATTTTCCAGTCTGAATTTTTTCCCAGTCCGCCCCTCCTGTAAATTAATGGCAAAGACATGGTTTCATTTTCTACACATAGGCCTACTGAAGCTCGCAGTGTTTTCAACCTCTGCTGCCTCAATATATGAGTACACGAACACATAAACATAATTTCTAGAACTGCTCTGTGTCACTTCATGTGCATTTTACTTATTTTGAGAAAACTATCATCATATACAAAGAGACAGCAAAAAAAAAACCACCAATGTTTCAGGAGTTTATTACACAGAATACGTCACATGCTTATTAGATAACTGTATTTAAGTTGATGTATATGCTTTTATTTATCATTCTTTAATTTTCACAAATTTAGAAAAGTAATCAAAAAGTACTCAAAAGTAATTAGTTACATTACTTTAATAAAGTAATTGAAAAAGTTACACTACTATTACATTTTAAACAGGGTAACTTGTAATCTGTAACCCGTTACATTTCCAAAGTTATCTTCCCAACACTGCATATACACATATATGATTTGGTATAGGATTTACTTTGGAACAAAAAATTGTGATTACTATTATCAATGAATGTTATGAATGAAGTTTTATCATCATTTCATTGCAAAATAGTATTTTTAATCAGCATTTTGTCGCTCAATAAAAAAATTACTTTCTTAAATTTATTTGAGAAGCAAATTGTTATTTTTAGCGGGTGCTTTTCTATCTGCAAGTACGATCAAGGTAAATATTTCTAAGATATTAAATGGTAATTTTTTTAGCAAATTTGGATGTTAAAATGAGGAGCTGTAGCTATTTAATATCTTTGAAATCTGTCATTAAAAAAAAAAAAGAAAAAAAAAATATATATATATAAATATAGGAATCTTTTAGCATTTTTACTTGTTTCAATGGGTAAAAGGAGAAATTTTCTAGTATTTGCTAACACAGTTTGTTTTTGTAGTTTTCTAGTGATATCTATTATTTTCATTCAAATATAAATATTTGTATGTGAGTGAGTATACAACTAAGATGATATTTCTTGAATTGATGTTATTTTTCTTGTACAGTTAGCTGAAATAGCTTTGAAATGATTTGTTCTTTTTTAAGCATTAATCTATCAAAATTAGTGACATTTATGCTACAGTACTGTATATGCAAATGTGGTAAAAAAAAAAAAAAAAAAAAAAACACGACAGTGTGCTTGTTGCTTGAAAACGTTTCAAACTAATCAAGTTGCTTTGATTTATTAAATCATTTTGCTGTGATGCATCATGTTTAACAGCGCTCTTTAACTGTAATAAAACTGCTTGAACACATGGCCTCTCGTGGCTTATTGCTTTAACACTGATCTGTGAGTGTTTGGAAGCTGTGAGCACTTAAATAACTAATGCATGTTTTGCACTGACACATCAGTTCTAGCCTGTGCCGGCCTGGTCAACTCATTTGCAAATCACTTTAGATAAAAGCTTCTGCTAAATGAACAGAAATAAATGTAAATGGACCACAAAACCAGTCATTAGGGTCAGTTTTTCAAAATTTAGATTTATACGTCATCTGAAAGCTTAAATAAGCTTTCCAGTGATGTATAGTGGTTAAGGATAGGACACTGTTTGACTGAGATGAAACATATTTGAAAAACTGGAATCCGAGGTTGCAAAAAAAAATCTAAATACTGAGAAAATCGCCATTAAAGTTGTCCAAATGAAGTCCTTTGCAATGCATATTGCTAATCAAAAATTAAGTTTGAATATATTTACGGTAGGAAATCTACAAAATATCTTCGTGGAACATGATCTTTACTTGATATCTTTTGATTTTTGGCATAAAAGAAAAATCAATAATTTAACCCATACAATGTATTTTTGGCTATTGCTACAAATATACCCGTGCCATGAATGGTTATGTGCTCCAGGGTCACAAATGCATTATTAATCACATATCACATAACCCTTCAGAATCAAAATACTATGCTGATTTGCTGCCCAAGAAAAATTTCTTATTAATATATTATCAGTGTTGGAAACAATTGTGCTGTTACATTTTTGTCCAGGATTCTTAGATGGATAGAAAGTTCAAAGGCTTTGAAATAGAACTGTTTTGTAAAAGTAAGTTAATAAAAGTATTAATTTCTTTTAAAACAAATCTTACTGACCTCAGACTCTTGCTCGCTCTGTCACTTTTGTCTTACTATCTGTCTGTCTCTCTTTCCATCTTTCGGTCAGCAGTTTCTGGTCCTAATGAGGTGATGAAGTCTGGCTGTGTGAGGGTGGGACTGTCAACTGCAGACACTGCCTGTGTGTGTGTGTGTGTGTGTGTGTGTGTGTACATGAGAGCCCAGAGTTCAACCTAAGCAGCAGCAACCCTCTTCAGTGAGTCGTGAGAAAGAAAGCTTGGCGCAGACACACACACACACACACACACACACACACACACACACACACACACACACACACACACACACACACACACACACACACACACACACACACACACACACACACTGCTGCTCTGTTGCCCTTTAATGTCTTAAGAATGTATTGTGTGTTTCTCAGCTCTCTAGTGAGCTATTGTCCTGCTCTCACACAGATTTATAAACCTGATCGCTTTCTCTCTCCCTCCTTCTGTCCATCTCTCTTCCTTTTTCACTCCCTCTCTCTCTCTGGATGCCAGTGTGTGGTAAATATGCAATATTTTACCCTCATTTTGGTCATTAACTCCTGGAATGTGTTTTCTTGAGCCCTGCTGGGGTTTGTTCAACAAAGCAGCACAAGCTATTAGCCACTAACACACACACACACACACACACACACCTCGACCTGCTCTTACCAGAGGAGCGGTCACTCTGGAAACTCAGGCTTTGCAGTGAATAGAAAGTTTAAGGCACATGGGAAGGAATTTGATCTGGTACATTCCTGTGTGTGTTTTGAGTGTATGAGGTCTTTTGAGTTTATTGTATATTTTATGGAGTTGGTGCACTGAAAACTGACAGACTAAGTACCTGATTTGTCTTTGGACTTCTGCAGTGGAAAAGAGAGACATTATTTCTGTCCTCATGCATACAGTCGGTGAACCTCTCTGCTTATAGATGACTCATTTAGCACATGAACTATGAGACAGTCATTTAATAACTGGACTACACTGGCTTTGTTCATACAGGCAGCAAATTGCACTTTTTTTATTTACTGACTCAAGCCTGGTTTGTTTTGTAGTCAAAACGAAAAACCAAAATGCACATGGAATCTGATGTTTACAACCTTGATCCAAACCACATCTGTATGTGGTTTGAAATTAGATTAAAATCAGGTTTGGAAAGTATAAACGATCAGATTGGATTTCATGTAGTTTTTTCATCATTCATGATTCCTTCAATCTGTCAAATGATTTTTCTGTCCACTGTCCACACCAATAATGTGCAAAGTGACTATACAAGCTAAACAGATTTTGTTTGCTTGTTTATTTGGCTTTTTCTCATTTTATACACGGAGATAGTGAGTAGAAGAAGGAAAGAGGATCAGGAAATGACAAGCTGAATTTACACTCAGTTTATAACTATCATTAACCAATCAGATGTTTGCATGGGCAGAGTGATCAATGTCACAAAAATAAAACAAAAAAAACTTGCAACATGAAAGATAAGAAACATTTTTTTTTTTTTTTTTTACATTTTGAAGTAAATGAAAGTTCTTTTAAACAAGATAGATTTACTTGAGCAAAATTAGATTTCTGTTTAAAAAAAAAAAAATTGGGGTCAAATTTATTTTCTTTTTTTTAATATGTTTAAGTAGTAAGGGCACATTAGTGACAGCAAAGACTTTTTTATAAACATCATTATAAACACCATTATATAAACATCATTATAAACAATTTAAAAACAATTAAATGCTGTTGTTTTGTACTTTGTTCATCAATGAATCCTGAACAAATAAATGAATAATGGTTTCCACTAAATGAATAAATAAATAAGCAAGCAAGCAGCACAAAAATTCAGCTTTGCCATCGCAGGAATAAATTGCATTTTAAAATATATTCAAATAGAGAGGAGTTATTTAAAATTATAAAAATATTTCACAATATTACTGTTTTACTGCTACTACGGGTTTTTTTATTTAATTTAATTTAATTTTTAAAAACAGGTTTGGTGAACATAAGAGACTTCAAGTTAGAAAAAGTCATGCCAGTCCCACATTTTGAACAACAAAGCAACAAAGCTACAACAAAGCTTAATTAAATATTCACAGTAAACTGTAGTATTTTGAATTAAGGTTTGTCATTCTTTTTTTTAAGTGTAAATGTAAATTTGTGAGGCTTACATACATTTTAGGAAGGGTGTTCAGATATTGTCATTGGGCAACATATGGTGTAATATGGTGTATTATCATTTTTTTTTTTTTTTGCAGTGTGAAAAAAAAACCTTTAGATCTAGATGTTGAAATGAACTTGTCTCAATAGTGACCCTTGCAGGAACATTTCCCATTGCAATATTTAACCTGGAGTCTGTCCGATCTCACATTGGAAACATCTTCGAGCAGATGTCTGGACTTGCTGTGATCGTTGCTCTCCTAGGACGTGAATTTTGGCCATGATTGTTTGTGAACAGGAAGAGAGGGACACACACAAGTGATGATTTTAGTTGCATATTGAGCTCCCTTTACACTGCCTGTCTTATCGAGTATGTAAAGTATGAGTTAGATGTCCCATGTGGCTTCCACCTTTGCACAACCCTTATAGCCATACTCAAAAATGCTTGAAAGGTGTTTGATCTTTAGATCTCCTGGTCTAAAAAGCGCAATTTCCATTAACTTTATTGCCAGAGACAGTTATCCAAGGTCTAAATGTTCTATAGGTTCTCTATTTTGAATATATTCCAGGTTCATATGCTGTCGATTGCCACAAACTGTTATTTTGAGACTGCTTTTGGTTTGTGAAACAAAGTTTAAACACATTTAATCAATCTCAATCTAAGGTGTCAACCTTGGCTTTGTTAAAAAATGTGTTGCATTGTTTGTCATTTACAGAATTAGAAAGTGAGGCTGAAATAACTTGGCATCCAGCCAGTTAATAAATTGTAACCATGGTCACTGCAGTCTTTCATTCTTTAATTAATTCTTTATAGTGTGTCTAATTAGAGAGCTTTAGCGGGAAATGAGTCCAGAGCCCTCTCTATTTAATGTGTTTTAGACTCTGTCCATATTGGTAGAGATCTCTGTAGGTTTGCTGACTCAGTCATGACACTGCCAGCCAGTCCATTAACACACGCATATGTAATTAAATTATTCATTTGACTACTTTGCATGATTGCAAGGTTAATTGGTCTGTAAGGGTTTGATCTAAAATATTGGTTTTCAGAGACTTGTTTATAAGCAGTGGTTGCCTTATGGACTACATGAAGCACAGATGAGGAAATATGCTTACATTGAAACTTGATTATTTTTGCTCATTTATTCATATTTTTTTTTTTGCGTTGATGTCTTCAAGTTTCAAATGTCTTCAATTTGGTTTATACTAAATTAGAGTAACATTTATATGTCAAATTCTACTTCATTGTAGCCCACTTCTACTGTTGTTTTTAGTTTTGAGTGAACATTTTCCTTTTTTATACGGGCTGTTTTTTTTTATATGTAAATGACCTCCATTATGGTTGAGTAGTACCTTGCATCTGTGGATAGTTTAGTTATTAACTCACCAAATTGTATGCCGTTTCATATTTACTGGAAACCCAGTGTCTGCATTACTTCAGCAGTTTCTATAGTTTAACATGAATATCAGTGTGCACTTTCAAACTGGTTCAATTCTCAATTGTTTGAGAAACAGCATTTTCTTTTCAACAACAGCTGTGTTCTTTCTGATAATTATCCATGGCTTTAATAGTCCTATAAAGAAGAATAGTCAGATCAAAATGTCACTCGTGGGTTTATATGGAGAATAAACTTAAGCTTTGGAACTTTCTATTAAGAATTCTGCATAAAATGCAAGACTGCGTCATGCAAACAACCACTCTTCTCTTTCTGGTTAACAAAAGTTATTCCGTTACTCAGCTAGGAAAGACTGTGTTGTATAATACTGTGTTGCACATTTCTTGATTGTGTAAAATCATAATCAGTTCCACTAAAATCATGTAGGCTTTCATTGAGCAGAGGAAATCCTGTTTTCCATGATATGTTTCACTATGCTGGTTGTGAGGAGGTGTGTGTGTCGGACTGAGCAAGTGTGTATTATGTCTATTGATAATGCTGCAGGGCATGTTCTCAGTGCAGGAGTACTATGTCCCTACCAATAAAATAGATAAGCAGACAGGAATAGGTTTGGCATCAGGATGCTGAAAAGCATCTGTCATCATGACCGGAAGTTTCAGATGAAACATTATGAAATGAACTTTACCTGTGCACACTGCACTTGCAACTTGAAATAGTTCTTAGTTAATTTTTTTCACATAATGTTTATAGTGTATTTTATTTCATCATTAGGTTAACAAGGTTGTAAGTTATACCAATAACAACACATGAGAAATACAGCTTCATGACACACTCATGTGTTTTTGGAAAAGTTAGTTCAGCGGTTTTTGTTTCGTGGCTTAGCAATTCAATTAGGTATCTCAGATTGGAAAAAACCTAAAACGGTCCGATCTAAAAATATTTATGAAATCAGTGCTTCCATATGAGGTTATTAATAAGGAACAGAAAAGGTTTGAGTTTGTGCACGTTGGTGCATTTGCAGTGTTGAAAATCTTTCCCCAGAACGCCAGTTGAGGTTACGAATCATCTTCTGTGTTTGCGTCAATCTGCACGTAGCCTTTTTTGAAAGGCGTCCATGTGCTTTGTCATGACAAAGTTAGAAAGCCAAGCTGTGAGGTTTGAACCATGTGTGTGGAGCCGTTGTCATTACTGTCCATTAATATCGTCTATATATTTATCTGTCTGTCTAGCTCCTGGCCAACCTACTATATTTATCTATAGCTTCATGTCTCTAGCTGACTCATAAGCCCTGGGCAGAGGGTGAAAGGTCACGGCGATCGTGTGCAGCCTGCCTGCTCCTGATTGTGCTGACTCAAAGGTTAATGGGTCATGTGAGTTTGACCTTTACATTGACATTTATTTCCCCAGTGGACACTTCTGCACAAAGTGACTTTCAAGGACTTGTATATAGGGAGTGTGTTGTGACATTTAGTCCTCAGCAGGTAGTGAAAAATCAAATTCTTTACCTTGCTAGGCTCAAAATCTTGTACTCAACAAGAAGGAAACTCTAAAGTAAAATGTCAGTGGAAAGATTAATATGGCAGTGGAGTGGATTTGACTGGATATAGACCTGTAGTGGGATCCAAAAGTCTGGGACCACCAGTGAAAAATGCATCTATGATGTACTTTTAATATAATTTGAATGAAACGTTGAGTGAATGATATAAAATGTATTTTATTTCCAAGTTGAAACAAAAAATTCCAGAGTTTTTGGCTCCACTGTATGTAGAGTTTGTGTGTGTAGGTTAAAAATATCTTTGCTTGTGCTATAGAAAACCAGTTTCACCCATCCTAAAGAGCAGCTCTGGCCCGAACCCAATGCTGGAGGCTTGATTTAGAAATGCCAAACTCTCTCTGTCTGCAGATATGCCTGGACCAGACCTGTTGGTTAACCCTCTGGTTATGTTTGCTGTCTCGTAGAGTTAAGAAGTGAAACAACAATCCAAACAATGTCCAAAGCTGAATTTTTTCAGTCTTGAGTGTCACCAGATCCTCCAGAAATCGTTCTAATATGGTGATTTGGTGCTCAAAAAAAGTTTATTAGTCAGTGTTGAAGTTAATACTGCTTTTTTTGGAAACCATGACCTAGAATTCTACTATAAATAGAGAGTTATATATCAGTAGAAAAATTATGTATTTAAGGTTTGCTAATGAAAATGTAAAAAAGGTAGTGTATATATAGCACTCAACTTCCAGAACTACTTGATTAATTTTGTAATTGTAAAATTTTGTAATAATTTTTCCAAGTAGTTTTTTTTATATCATTGTTTTTATAACAAAATATCATAATTTGTTTATTCCACTACACACTGTCACTTGTTCATATTTGGATGTACTGTATACCGATCTGACATTTGTAATTATTATTATTTATTTTTTTTAGGAAATCCAAGAGATCATGCCTGGTGTGGGGCACAGGGAGTCCTGGGACGAGACAGGCAGTGGAGAGAGCAGTGGTGAATGTGATGATGAGGACGGTTGTGAAGGTTCTGGAGACTCTGTGGCATCTACCAGTGAGTTAACAAGCAAACTCTTACCTACATCAAGGCTTTCATGGCTAGTTTGTACTGGTTTGATGCTGTTCTGTCTGGCACGATTGTCTTACTCGTGAAACCATAGTTCCTGAAGGGTTGCTTGTACCTCTGATGAGTAATTAAACAATGTTGTTTTGGTCTGGCAGGTTAGCATGACCCAGTTAGCCCCTGCTGGTTGATGGCATAACTACATAATCTAGTTTAGTTCTAAATCTTGCTCCATTGACAGACCTTCAGAACAAGTCATTTCATTTGATTGATTAGCAATTTCATCAATAAATAAATATATCATTATTTTATTGATTTATTAGTTTAACATTGACCATTTCAAATGTTTGTGGTCATTATTTCATTATATGTGACCCTGGTTCACAAAGCCAGGCATAAGTCGCACGGGTATATTTGTAGCAATAGCCAAAAATACATAGTATGGGTCAAAATTATAGATTTTTTCTTTTATGCCAAAAACCATTAGGATATTAAGTAAATATATGTTTCATGAAGATATTTTGTGAATTGCCTTCAGTAAATACATCAAAACTTAATTTTTGATTAGTAATATTCTTTGCTAAGAACTTCATTTGGACAACTTTAAAGGTGATTTTTTTTCAGTGTTTTTTGCAACCTCAGATTCCAGACTTCAAATAGTCATATCTCGGCCAAATATTGTCCTGTCCTAACAAACCATATGGAAAGCTTATTTATTCAGATTTCAGATGCGTGAATCTCAATTAAAACAAATATACCCTTATGACTGGTTTTGTGATCCAGGTTCACATATTATCACAGCTCAGTATAGTTGCTAGTCATGGATATGTGTCATTCTCCTGTGGCTTCAGAGTGATTAGTCACATGTAATTGACTTTAATTGACACAAAGACCCGCCCTCCTTAGTTATTGTTGCCATCTCCGACAAACAATGCCACTCTCACACTATACATCATGCTCTCACGCAGTGAAAAATACATCGCAGAGCAAAGAAACTGACAACACACCGACAGACAAGACAAAGCAGGTTACTTTTGGTATGAAACAAGGTCTGAGGACTCTCTGCTTTCAACTTGTCATTTTTAAAGAAATTCAAACAATAAAAATACCATTTTGTGTCTCTCTTAATGTGTTGTGACATACAGCTGTTTTGCCTCAGTTCAAGCACGTGAACCGATCATCTTTTCATATTTACGTAAAGCACGAAATGAACATAAATAAACATCAGAGAGTATTTTATTTCAGCTGCCAAACACACAATTTTTCAAGTTTAAGTCCACCGAATTTGATCTAATGTTACTCTCTTGTCTGATTTGTGGTTAAGGCTAGAAGGGATACAGCTGCGGCTACTGTGCATGCACATTAACATATTTTCTGATCCAACAATATTATGTGAAACCTATTAACATTGTTTAAAAATGCACATGGTGCCATAGTTTCATCACTTTAGTGTCACAATGACCTTCTTTTTGTAGTAAAGGACCTGTCATAGTTTAATGAGTGGGAAGATGACATGAAGTGACGTGAGGTTAGCTGCAACATTTTAACATATTATTTTTATAATTTAACACTCAGTATTTTAACTTAAGTACTGGAAGCCATGCATACAGCGCCTGACATGGACAAATCTGGTAAACAAAACAAGCTTAGCTTATGGCCATTATTGTGGCAGCCAACAAAAGGACAGCTTAACCATCTGCACAAAATTTTACATTTAGTTACAGTATATTGAAAAAGTTTCAAATCAGTCAATCTTTTTTACATCGTTGTAACATGAATTTCTATGGAGATCAGCTGTAGCTGTCGGGCAAGATGGCGGATAGCAGCGGCGGAACATAATCCATGTTTGATTGGTCAGATCGCCTGTCAATCAAGCTCCCTGTGAACAGTGAATTAACTCCAGTAGCTGGCTCGAATATCTCTGTAAAAGATGGAAGATTTCTAATTGCATATTTTTGGAATCCTGCTCCAGCCGAGCAACTGCCCTTGAGATGAATGGTAATGCTAACCGATATTTTTATCCAAGTATGATTCAGGAAGTGTTCGGATTAGTAATGTTATTGTTAGTACTTACATGGAAAATTATTTTAGGGCCAAATTGATTCCCAGAAGGAACCATGTGGACCTCACAAAAAGCGTCACGTTATGTCATCTGTATACTCAGGTGTTCAAATGACCACAGAGACCACCCAGGGGTACAGAGAGATTGAATGACCTCCTCTGACTGTCTCAAACACAGGTGCTGAGGTGGTACCTGCCATTCCATCTTTGCTAAAATGACCACTAAATGGCCTCTTTTTCCTGCCCAGAGCCATAACATATGACCCAAGGCTCCACGCCTCTATCTTTTTCTAGGTGTTCACCATAGATCTTGTCTGTGTAGCATTTCTCTTCTCTCATTTTGAAACCCAATCTTCACTCATCACTAAAACCACCCCGCTGGGCCCTCCGGCAGCCATCGTGCTCTCCCGCACCCATTTCCCCTAATCTGCAGTTAGTGCTCCAGGGTGCCACACATCAAAAACACAGGGTACAGGAAGAAGAGAGGGCGTCCCTTTATCACCAGCTGAAAAACATTCCAGGGTAGAAAGAGACTAGGTCAATGAGAGCAAAAGTGTTTGGGAGAAGTGACGAGATATGAAGAATGATGTTCATCCATCACTCTGAATTTCTCCAAAGGCCACAGGTCCCACTTTAAAACATCTGACACCTGTAGCATTGATCGCATCTTTCAGACAGTAAAAACAGCTGTTATGGCAGTTTACTTATCAGATTTGTACCTCAAACATACTGTCTGTGCCTTCAATGTCAAAAATGGCAGTTAGAAACAATCATCTAAAATTTTTAAAAGACACCTTTTTGATATATTTTTCTAGGACAACCCAGAAGTTTGTATCACCCTGGTTCCCTTGATAAAAAAACCCAACTGGATTTTTCCATTGGATTTTGGATTACTGCAGAAAATAAGCTCTGTAACCAATAAATATTTATGATGATACGTGTTTTTTTTCATTATGATAATCCAACATGTTCTCTCTTCCAACTCGATACATATCGACACTTGGTCAGGACCCCTTGGCGTCCTATTTTAACGCTCAGTATACCCCTTCAGTGTCACTTTTCGATGGGTACTCTATTGCTTTCAATTGTAATCCTTATGTATCAGATCAAGGCACATTTAATTATTTGCATGAATTTGTTAAAAATAAAAACTATTTAATATACATCTATACTTTCATAGATATTTTAGAACACCTATCCTCACCCCTATCATAAATCCCAACCGACAAATGAAAGTACAGTCATGGATATTTATAGCAAAAAAGAAAAAAAAGCAGTATAAAAGTATTACAAACAAGTGTTGTTACATTCCAAGTCTTCTGAATTCATGCAATATTAAGGCAAAGAACAGATTAAAACATTTAATTACTGAAAATGATCCCTCTCAGTCATTCAAAAGATACTCCCAAACTTTAGCATGACACAGTCTTTCACAAGACACACAAGAGCCTGGCATTTCACAACCAAAGCTGACGTAACGCTCCCAGTGTTCCCACAGGGTCTGAGCTTCATGGTGGATGAAGATGGTGATCACGTCTGTTCCTCTCTCAAACCAATAGTTTTGCCTCGAAAGACTTGGAATATTTATATTTTTTTATAAAAAGTAAATTGTGACTGTAGTTGTATCTGCCTTTTATATCCTGAATTGTATCTTGACGAATGGTTAGGTGTAGGGTTCTGGATTATGATTGACTAGAGAAAAAAGGTATAATTAGATTTATTATTAAAAATGTGTAGATGTTGTTATAGTTATCATCTTTAGTTTGAACAAGTCTTAAGTGTCAGAGAATATATATATATATATATATATATATATATATATATATAATATAAATATATATAATTATAATGTTACTAACATAGTAAGTGGGTCTCAGGGAGAAAAATTATTTAATTAAAAATGTATAATGTGACACTTAGAGAACAATTAGAAGGCAAATATGTCAAGTAGAAAAACTGCTGTAGTGTCTACCACAACAGAACAACTGCAGTAGCAAACAACCGCTCAAGGGCGTAACAAAGAGTGAGAGAGAAGAGGTCAACGGGATTAGACCTCCTGTCTTGGAAATGTTTTTGGTACTGCAGCTACTGCATCTGTTTTTATGCAAGACAAAGCCAACTTCTGCTCTCTCTTGCTTTCCATTTCCCTCTCTTTCGCTCTGTTTCTGGTTGCACATGCCAGGCCAAACACATGCCCAGTTTTGCCACGGTGCTTAATGGTAAATATGTAAACGGAGCGAACAGAAACAGAATGTTCCAGAGCCCACCACACTCTATCTGCTATCATGAGAAGAGCACATACACGTGTTTCTTTATTGATTTACCTCAGAAGTAAATCGACAAGGGGGCGGGGGGCTTCAAGTTGAAGGTGTCTTTTGTTTGATCACCTGGTCGTAATACTCAAGTGAACTAGCTGACCAATATAAATAAGATGTCTGTTTTTCCTCCAGCTGTCTTCTGGAAGAAGATTCTCAGGGTTAGATGTTATGATAGGTGCTCTGGTTTTGTTGTGTGCCAGCAGAAGGTGTTTTTTTAGATTATGTTGAGACATCTTGATGTGCAGATGTGTTGAGGATGTTTGAGAATTTCAACTGAGACTCTGGAGGAGCAATGAATTATGTATTTAGGTGACTTTAGTGGTTAACAACATCATATATCAAACATTAATGCATTATATTTATAGTTTTTTTAATAGTTCACCCCAAAATAAAAATTCTGTAATTTATTACTCACCCTCATGTCGTTCGAAACTCGTAAGACCTTCATTATTCTTTGGAACACAAATTATTATTATTATTATTATTATTATTATTTATTTTTTTATGAAATCCGAGAATTTCAGCAACAGAACTATTATGTTCAAGGCCCAGAAAGGCAATGTTGGTAACGTTACTTTAAAAAAGTAATTAGTTATAGTTACTCATTACTTGTTGAAAAAAAGTCAGTAACTGAATTACTCTATAATAAAAGTAACTAGTTACCAGGCAAAGTAACTATTTGCGTTACGGTAAAAAAAAAAAAGTTGCTATATGTCAAAGAATTTGTATTTTTTTTTAGCAGTTTTCACTAGTCAGTTGAAATGAGTAGAACAGACAGGTGTTCGTTCATAACTTTCGATATTTATTGCACGTCAACAGACAGCAAGAGTTTTATCCTGCACTTCAAGTATTATCTTTGTAAGAAAAGTGTTTTTGGCCACTAGCTTTGTATATATGCGTATGTCACACATTACATGTAGGCTACAAATTACATGCACGTTCTAGCCTTTGACCACAATGAATTTGAAGTAGTGCTTATATCTCCACCTTGAAAATGCCAACTTTTCATCGGATTGCTCCTGACTCACCATCTCTGCTGCTGCTGCGAATCACTGTTTAGCTGTTGTGTGCGTGCATTTTGCCTCGGTGCTCCAGGTCCGAGGCTGTTAGCCCTGCCCGGCCCATTTAAAGCACTGCCTCGCACTGGCCCGACAGTGGAAAAGTGGCTATTGTTAAAATAGTCCATATGGCATCAGTGGTTCAGTAAAGTAGTGTTTTTTGTTTTTCTATGCACATAAAAGTATTCTCGTAGCTTCATAAAATTATGGTGGAACCACTGATGTCACATGGTGTATTTAACCGATATCCTACGATATCAAATAAGTTTTATTTACGATATTTCTTTCAAAAATAAGACTCCTGTAGTAGCAGTTGTTTGGAGTCTGAGTCTGGTATCACACATAAACTGTGATCGACCACAGATGCTGTTTATCAACACAACTGCATTTTAACAGCAGTCACATCCTCTTCACCCTCATATTTCCCTCCCCTCTGTAAGACACCATGTCCCGTTTCGCCACGTTCCCGCCATTCAAGTTCCATGAATCCCGTTTCTTGCAGGGGTCAATATTTCACGAGATGGTCTCTCACCTGACCCCTGAGCCTGTTCCCTGTGGTGCCGTCCTCATGATGATGAGGCATTTCAGTTGATGGAGGAATAGTTGGACAAGGCCATGGCACTAGCCCCACGGGCACAGTGTGATTAAACACTTTAACCTCTGACCCCAGCACTATTAATTCATTTGCAGATGTGTTCCACATTGAGGGTGTCAGAACAGGAGCTGAACATTTGGATCATTAAGTCACATCTCACTGTTTGATATGAGCAGGGTCTAGAGGTTACGCCCTGAGCTCTATTTTATCATTGGATTTGGCTGACACTGCAAACACAGACACCATGTTATTTTTTTTGTCCTGTAATGTTCAGGCTTAAAAGAAGCAGATATTCATGGCAGTATCACATGCCCTGTATCATAACAAGGCCAAATAGCTGTTCTGCTACATTTATCAGAATTGCCATGGTTTTACAGTGATACCATCTTCCTGCTCCTTAGAAGTACACTTTAAAGTCAGCATGAACTCTAAATTGACCTGTAGATTGTTTTCAGCACATGTTCCAGGTCTTATTGTGACCATTTCAACAGTTTTCCCACTGAAAAAAATGTGTCTTTTTGTAATCATTCAGCAATTGAAACAGCTTATTTATTTTATTTGTTTAGTTGTACATTGTACATTAATAAAACATTTCTGTAAATGTACCAGCCACACAGAAATATCAGAAAGTCATTTTTTTTACTATTGAAAAATATCATTAGAAATATCGATTCCAATGTTATTAATATAAAATATAAAATAGATGTTTAATATTCAAATAATACATTTAAATCAATGTTATTAATATTTAAAATAATAATAATTTAAAGTAAAAAAATTGATGTTAAATTATTTAAAATATTTAAATTACCATAGCAGTATAATTAAAACATAATAATTAGCATATATAATAATAAATGTAATATAATAAATGTTATACATTTTCATATAAAAAATGCTGTTGCAATATTAATATTTTAAACAGTTTTAACAATATTAACAACTATTTTAAGATATTTGCTACCATTTATATTAATATTAACATATTTATTACTATTTATATTAATACTATTAATACCAATGCTGCCAATAAGCGTTAAGTTAATAACAATTTTGTTAATTGTTACCATAGTAATACTTTGAGATGAGGCAAAAACATACAATATTTGGTTCACATGGCACTGTGCCTCCATTGTGAAATTAATTGGCAACCAGTCAATTCCTCTTAAATTCTTTTTTTTCCTTCTTTTTTTTCTAGTTGGACATCCTATTACACTTGGAAACATTATGCATTACAGAAGCAAAATAGATTATGAAAGCTGTTCATTCTGTGTTTATTGTCTAACCATAGAACATATTCCTAAATTAATATCTTTTTTGGTCCTGCAAACATTCCCATCAAACAATTCTAGGCCGAAACGTAAGAGTCTTCTGAAATAGTTGTGTTTATCAATACAAAATCACAACCATAACCAACCCCTGAATTTAGAGTTGATAGCTTAACCCCAGACCTGAACTTGAATGAAAAGAAAAGCTGTTGTCTTTCTTGGGTAAATCACGTTAAGCGTGTGGATACAGTGATGATAACATGTCAGGCAGCACCTAGTGTTGTGACTGTGTGGTGTTCTCAGTGATTCCACCCTTCGTTGGACTGAGAGACAGAAGAACACATTGCTCTTTCTATTTACCCTCCTAATCCTGGTGTTTAGTATTCCGTGAGTGGTCAGGCGTCTCTTGTTTAATGGAGTTTTGTTTGTGTTGCGCAGGAACAGATGCCAGATTTCAGAGCAGTCACTGATTTATAACTTCAGTGGAATTTGTGGATGAGCTCCAGCCAAAGCTTAACGTCCACCGCCACTGACACACCACCAGTTAAGCAATTATTGGATAACCGCTAAGCGTTACGTTATGAGAAATGTTCCATAACATGATCAGAGAGGGGCAACATGCACTTTAGATAGCTCTGCTGTTGTTCTTCCACTAGACAACCAAGGTTCAGAATAAGCTACTGAGGACTGTTTTCGGCCCACTTTTTATTTTTAAGCAGGGTTCCACCAGCTGAATTTTCCAAGAAGCAGTACGGCAAACATATTCAACGAGGTTGAAGTGCCTTGTTCTCTTCACTTTCCCCAGTCCACAAGTCATTCTGCCTGTTTGGTCGCTTTTCAAGTGCTTTATTACTTTGTTGGGCCAAAAGAAGGCTGGCGGCCATTTCGAACAGCTCATTATTGCTGATCACTCTTCATGTTGTCTTTGTTTATGGGCTTGACTATTTGGCTACCATGACAGAAGATGGATTGTGGGATGTTTTCAGCTCAGAGTTCCTACTTTTTTCCCTCTCACTCTGGTACTCTCCTCTCCTCCAAAATACCAATTTTCTTCCCTCGGTAACCGAAGCTGGGAATGCAGAACTCCGTCTAAATGGCCGTGGGCTTGGATAGGGCACATGGGGATTCTGGAATCTTTGGGGTATCTTAGCAACCGGCGCTAATGTGGCAATAGCGGTTCCGGAAGGACTCAGAAACTGGATGTGGAAGAAGGGAATGATTTTTGATGCTGTGGACAAGCTGAAATTAGATGGTATATGAAGTGGATTGTACAAGGAAGATTTCTGGACATTTATATTTGTGATCTTGGAACACATAACCAATCATGAGTAGCACGGGTATATTTGTAGCAATGGCCGACAATATGGGTCAAAATGATCGATTTTTCTTTTATGCCAAAAATCATTAGGATATTAAGTAAAGATCATGTTCCATGAAGATATTTTGGAAATTTCCTACCGTAAATATGTCATCATTTCATTTCTAATATTTTTTCTCTTCCAAATATTGTCTTATACTAACAAACTTTACATCAATGGAAAACTTATTCATTCAGATTTCAGTTGATGTATAAAAAAAAAAAAAATATATATATATATATACATATATATATATATATATATATAAAATGACCCTTATGACTGGTTTTGTGGTCCAGGGTCACATTTATTCATTCAGCAGATTGTTTTATCTAATGTGAGTTAAAAATGAGGAAAATCACGAGCTATTTTTTCTAGTAAAGATACAGCCGTTCCTGTGTAACAGTAGGCAATAATAAACAGCATTCAGAAACACTGACACATTACTGAATGGTATAATAAATTTGAATGAATAGCAAACGAGCCGCAATTTAAATTTAAATGGACAAAATAGACTTAAAATAAATTGTTTATGACTCTTGGACTCTTTTTTTTTTTTTTTTTTACGTGTGCAAAGTTTCAAGTGTTTTTGAGCATGTTAAGGGCCCCAAAGCCCTAAAAATAAAAATAAATATAGCTGCAAGTAGCCATGACGGGCCCAAGCTCTCAGCGCCACTGCCATGCCTGTTTATTTATTTATTTAAGTTGTAGTTAAATGCCTTAAAAATAGATACATTTTTCTATCCTAAATTAATTGTTGCCTTTTAAATTCAAACTCCTTGTGAAGAAACTTTTTATAAAATGTCTTCCTAATGGACTGCATACTTTGTCAAAACAGATGGTGAGATGCTTTTTGCCTCCTATGTAAGGTGTGACAGGTGGCTTTGTTTCTGACTGAACTTCATCAATGTCAGGCTCAATCGATCACAGAAAGCAGCAAGTGTGTGTACTTGCCTAAGTACTTGAGTTTTGTGTGTTCTAACCTGTTTGTGTGTGTGCGTTTTCCTCCTAACTCAGGTCACCTTCAGCTGCCACTTTCACACATCACTAGTGTATCACTGTCTCTTGCTGTCTTGCTTATCGATTCCTCCTCCAGCAGCGGCGTTCGGCTCAGAGCTGGTGTCGGCTGCCGTGATTGACACCATCTAACTAATAGGCTAACTCACTCTCTCCCTTCCCACTTCTGATCCGGCCCACTCCTACTAATTGCGTTAAAGGCCAAGTTTCTATGACAACCTTATTTACATGATTGTGCCATTGATGGGTGTGGCGCTCAGTTAAAAGACATGAAGAAAAGCAAGCTCTGATGTCTCCAAAGATTTCTGAAGACTGCTATCATCCTGTCAGTCAATGGGAAGGTTCAGTGGAATTTAGCCTGTTGCAACTTGGTTCAAAGTACCTTTCAAGTTCAGCCTACATGCATATATTTTCTTGGCTCTTTTCTCCTACCTGAAAATCCACATAGAACTAGATTCTGATGGGAGTTAGATGGTCGAAGCTGGTCATTTATCACCATTTGCTGGTCCAAGTGGATCTAGACAGTTAATTTGTTAGTTTGTGGACCTGGTGGCTTCCTTCTGTGTATATTTTGCTAATTATTATCTTTGGTGCACTTCCTCATCATCTAGTCCAGGGTAGAAATGCAGTGAAGATATTTGCAGATTGAAATAAATAGTTTTATTCATTTTAATTAAAATTTTTTATGCATGCTGTCCAGTGTTGGGGGTAACGAGTTACAAAGTAACGGATTACAGTAACAACATTACTTTTTTTGGGTAACGAAGTAAAGTAACGCATTAAACTAATAATATTGGTAACTACACTACTTTACTTGACTATAGGAACGCGCTTTCCTGCGTTACACATGCCGTGTTTGCCTGTGTGTAAAGTTCTGGGCTGGGTTTCCCCGATAACGATTGATCTTAGCGCTTAGAGGCGCCATAGTATATGTGATTACGTCATCGCATTTTGACAACATTGATTCGTCAGAAGAAACCAATGCTTTCGTTCCTCTGAGCCAAACAGAAATGATCGTGATGCTTAGTCCCACCCCCGTGCCCAGATTGGTTCAAACTCTCCCATATTAAACCAATAAGTACTCTTTTGAACTACTACTTAACATAGCCTATTGCTTTGGAAAATGAACGAAAACAAAGTAAAAGTAAAGTCTGTCGTGAGTGCATGAGTAAAAACACACAATAACACATTTGCATGAGAAAAAGCACAAAAAACACTCGACAGAGTACCTACTTTGACATAAAACAAATCAAAAACAAGGATGAAACAGTTGTACATATCTGATAAAGCACTGGAATTTATGTCTTGGGTCGTTAGGCGATGTCCCAGTAAAATCGATTCTGACACAGATTACAGCCAATGGATCGATCATTTATATTATGCATACTATGTAAATCATTATATAATTATACAGTTCATAAAGATAGTTGCACTATTTTTTCTATTGCACTCTGAATATTTCTCACTCATTTTGTGTGTAGTTTGTGAATCATTTGCACTGTTTTTGCACTGTATTGTTGAAGACAATTTGTGCAATTGTTTTTACTATATGCTGCATAGTTTGTGTTTGTTGTTCATACTCAGATTGAAAATATATTTCTCAGAAGAAGAAAAAAGAAATGCAATTTATATTTAAAAGAAAATCTAAATGAATGTTTTATGCCTTCATTTGATAACCAGAAAATTGTAAATACACAACAGAATTTCTGAGGGGAAAAAAACATTTCATAAGGCTATTTTAAGAAAATTTAATACATGAAGTTGTTTTCATGCATGTAAATAATTTACACATGCTAAAAAATAAAACATATGTTGAAGAAAAAATTAAACATTTCATAGGGCCTTAAACATGTAATTTTTGTTAAACTTTTAATAAATTGCTGTGAAAATGTATAAGTGTTATGAATTAAATTAATTAGACATGCTTTTTGATGAATACAATTAAATGTAACCATTAAAATGAAGTTGAGAAAAATTAAAACGGATTTTATAGGGCCCTAAAAAAGTAAAGTAATAAGTAGTGAAGTTACTTTTCAAATGCAGTTACTAGTAAAGTAATCTCATTACAATTTACAGAAGTAACTAGTAACTAGTAACTAATTACATTTTTTGAGTAACTACCCCAACACTGATGCTGTCACAAGTGGAAAGGTTGTATATATAATCATATATCTATATTTTCCCTTACATAATTTTGAAGAACACTGTATATGAAAATTTACTATATAAACATGCATACTGTATGTGTAAAAAAAAAACAATATTAATGTACCACTTGTGAAAAACATACAACAATGAAAAAGAGCAGCAATAAAGAGTTTTTTATTAGCATATCATATCATAGCATATCATCATAGCTTTAATGATTGATTAATATATTAAATACTATAATAAATAGGTTTTAAGTGATTTTTTTAAATATATTAACAGGCTCCTCTACATTTTGCCTTAGCATAATTGATTATTATTATTATTATTTATTTTTTTTAAGAGTGACAAGGTCTCAGATCAGCCTGAAAGGCCACTGGATGTGGCCCACTTATGACTTCTATTTAATCATCATTTTCCTTGTCTGGGAAAGTGCTTAGTCATGTTCCCAAGTGAAAAATTTAACGGCTCTTTAATTAGCCCAGATTGTGAATGAGATCCCACAGCGAGCTTAATGACCAATGAGCCCCTTAATGACCAGTAAGCCCTCTCAATTACACACACACCTGTCTTATTCTTGTCTGCAAAATATAGAAATATGAAAGAAAAAAAGTATCATGACACCTGTTTTTTGGTACAGTGTTGTTTTGTGTTAGCAGCACCATGTTATGGTAAAGCCATAATTGGCTAATAGCTTTTAGCAGAACAATGTCAGTAATGCTAATTTGATTAGGCGCTTACTGTAAAAACACTTTCTGAATAAATTCCACTATATGCACACTAATTTAAAATGTAATTTAATCATGATAGACACAATTGTCACACCTATTACTGACAGTTTTTTTTGACACATAAAGCAAACTTTTTTAATGTACAAACACAGTCCTGTAAAATGCATGTGTTGTAAATTGGCCCTGGTTGTAAAGGCTCTTTCTGCAAACTAGAACGTGCAAACTAAGGCTAAGAATCTACAGTCTGGCACATCTCATGTACAACACACTGACATGCTGACGTGGGCATGCAGTTGCACTGGTGCGTTTTGCAGGATAGTCTGAATCATTAGTGTTATGTGATGATGTGTAGTCACGCTCTGAGAGCCTGACTTCCTCCTGTTGAGTCAGAATATTCAACTTTTTTTGACAAAAGTGCTGACCACTGTCATTTGTGCATTACAAAAAACATGTCAGCGTAAATGTTCCACAAGGGGAAAAAAAAACAGAAAAAAAAACAATTGTGCATTGGCGCATCATTTTCAAGCTGAAAAACCGTGCCTCAGAATAATGCATGACCCTGGTATGGTCTTGGTTAATAATGATTGCACATATATTAGCTTGTGCGTCATGACACATTGTGCCTGGTTTTATGCCAATATCCTGTAATGTTAAAAAACCATTTGTTCTTTCATATATCATAGCTGATGGCAACTGTATGATATACAATGTACAATGTATAAATGTACACACAGTTACAAATAAGATTTGAGAACTAGAAGGATTTTCAATTATTTATACATATATAATATGTGTCATACTTTTGATAAAAAAAAACAGTAAATATATTTTCAGATGCAATTTATTCTTGTGATGCAAAGCTGAATTATAAGAATCATTACTCCAATCTTCAGTGTCACATGATCCTTCAGAAATCATTCTTTGCTGCTCAAGAAACATTACTTATTATTATCAACATTGGAAACAGTTGTGCTGCTTCATATTTTTGTGGACAATGTTAGAAATCCTATATAAATTTTGCTAGAAGTTTGATATAAATCTTTAGTAACATTATAAATGGACAATGTTATAATAGTAAATTGTACCAACAAGGTTAACAATTGAAATAAACTGATGAGAGTATAAAACTTGTGTTTTAAAAGAGCAATTTTATATTGTCAATCCACAGAGCGAGATTTGCCCATAGTTGAAGAAACACCTTCAAATGGCTTTAGAAGACTTGAGCAGTTTAATGGCGGTGCTTTATTAGCCTATCTGGATTTCGACAGCCACGAGGGTCACAGAACAACAGAACATATTTCTTTAAGACCTGTTGAGTCTCTGCTGTGGATCTCAAATGAAAGCAGACCAGGAAATTGCTAAGACTGCTTGCAATATCCGTCCTAACTGAGTGCACATCTGTCAGACAGGCCAGGCCAAGGGTCTTCCCCTTAAAACCACGTCAGATAGTGAAAATATCCCTACAAATTAATACCATCTCTTCTAAGCTAGCACCAGTTTATGAAACAACCACCATCTTCTCTTTCTCACTCATTGTTGGTCATCTTTGCATAAAGTGAAAAGGTACATGCGTGCAGGGCCGAGAGACCCAGGCGTAATCCACGGGTTTGCGACCTAAGCTTGATAAGGCGGAGGAGAGCTGCCCATATCCTGGACCCACCCCCGAATGTTCCCGGAATGTTTCCCTTCAGGCAGCCGCCGCAGCTGGGAAGCCCCTTCTCAGAACTTGTGGATTATAGAGGAAAAACAACGGCTGGGTTTGAGAAAAACTCTCTTCCACCGCACAAACACGCACAGGACGCTCAAAATCCCTCAAGCTTCCATGTATGTTTTTGTTTCCCTAAAGAAAGCAGGAGTTTGGGATGGCTCGTTATGGATGAAGAGTGTTGTTTTGATGTTGGAAATATCTACATCCCATTAGCGGCCTAACTCTCCTCTGCTGTGATGTTCTCCGACTTTATCCAGAAACACACTCTTGAACGCAAACATTGGGATTGGAGTGTTTGGCCACAAAGAGAAATGTTTAGATGGCGTGTGAGTGATGGATCTGCTCTGGGTTTGTGACACACTTGTGTTAAACTTCACCATGTTTTGTGGATTTGAAAAAACCCCGAACCATAAGCATTAAACTTTGGGGTGTAACACGATCTGTTCCTTTTACGGACATGGTACCCCAAATCATGCGGCTTTTTGGGAAGAGGTACTATAACTATCCTAAGTGCTTCTCATTTGCAGTATTTTTCCTCACTCATCATTGTAGTCCTGAGGTCTTTCTGGGGTGTTTATGATGTGCTAAACCTAATGAGATGGCTCCCTGAAGACTTTTTAATATCTCTTAAATGGAGAGATAACCTCAGGTCAACAATTCTTCCTCCACACTTTCACACTCGTACAGCCTTCACAGGAATATCCCTAAACTTTCTGTTTTGTTTTGTGTTCTTTTTTTTCTTTTATTTATTTTATTATTATAATTATTTTATTTTTTTTTTTTAAGTAATTTTTAGTTTACTATATGGAGTGAAAAAAAATTAAATATCCAAAACCTTTTACTATAAAATGCAATGTCTTTATTCAATGTTCAGATTTCTCTAAATCTCAAAATGAATATAACATTTTTATACTATAAATTATATTGTTGTGATGCTTCAATTTACTTAAAATGATTTATTTAAATTAAGTATTTTAATTTATTTAGTCAAATAGTATTATCTATTTATTAATCATCAGCTAAAATGTTTATATTGGTGCATTCCTAATAATTATAGCATAATTATCACAATTAACCAAACATGAAAAAGTTCCTCGGCTGTTGATTATATTTTTTCCCTCTCCCTATTTATAATTTTTTTGCAGTAACTTTCGAAGACATTTCGTCCATTGCACATGAATCCAGTACTATCTAGTTATAAATATATAAAGATTGAATTTAAGCAGTTTGATGTGTGCAGAACCAAACTGACAATAAGCATTATAACCAATCAGGGAAGCATTAAAACCAAACTGAAATGTAAATAATTTGGAATTACAGTATATTGTCATGGTCACTTTGTAGTAATGGTAGGTGGTGTTTCCAAAACACACTGCCTGCAAGCAACATAGCAAAACTTAAACTCACCCATTTTAATCAACACAGTGTAAATAAGAGATCTATTTTGCAGTGTATACAGCTTCAATGATTACAGTATTTGTGAGAGTCCAAAACAGTGAGTGAGCACTGGACTGCAGGGCTCAAACCGTCACATGAAACAGTTTAAATCTGCTGGGAGAGCTTTGTTGATTGTAATGAAATGGGAGTGTTCGTCACTTTCAGTATACAATTTATGAAATACTTGCCTAACAGTCTAATTTTTCTTGCCGCTAAGTGGGTCAGTGTAAAGTTGACCACTGTCTTTTTCAGTGATTGCAGAAATGCTGTGTGTGGGTGTTGTTTTTGTGACCTCTGCTAGTGGTTTAGTCCTCCTACATCTAACACTGACCCAGTCTGACTCTGACCGCATCCCTCCGGAGAGGACTGTGGCAACTCTATTCATTTACAGAAGTCATTTTGAACACAACATTTCTCTCTCGTTTACTTACACGATCCTTCACTAGAATCTATAAGAGCGTATGCAGCTGCTTTCTGTATCTGTCTGTCTGTGTGAAATGACATTGAGTCAGTCCAGTAATATCATATTCCCATAGTCCATATTATTAAGCAGCACAACTCTTTATAACATTGATAATAATAAGAAATGTTTCTTGAGCTCCAAATCAGCATATTTGACTGCTGGAGTGAAAATTCAGCTTTGCCATTACAGGAATAAATTATATTTTAAAATTGATGAATATAGAAAACAATTATTTCACAATACTGCTGTTTGTCCTTTATTTTGATCACAGCCTTGGGTGAGCAATAATTTCTTCATTCAAAAACATTAAAAAAAATCTTGTCGACAGCTTAATTGTAATAGTTTTATTATCAATTATCAATATAAAATAGTGTTTAATAATGATAGTCTCAGGCTGTAATGAGCATGTACAAGTAAGAAGTTCCTGGATTTTCCAAAGTAAGTTGCATGCCATTCAAAACTTAAGATGTTTTGTTTTAGAATATGTAGTCTCACGTAGCCAGACTTTCAGACTGAAGGTCTGGAATCCATGGCAGCTTTCATTGGCCAAGACCTGCCCATGAGGCCGTTTGACCGACATGTCAAACAACCAATCATAGTTCGTTTCGTTCATTGTCATGTTTCGTTGAATGGAAATGTCGCCACAATAACAGACCAGTGTGTAAAACTCTTGGATGTATTTTAAAGATTCTGTGCCGCGAAATATTTCTCATAATTTTGAAAATCCAGTGTTTAATTGATCCTGATCGCTCATCGGTGCCACAGTATCTTTGTTTCCAGGCGGAACGTTAAAGAACGGAATGCATGTCTCGTGGAAATCCTGTAGTGTCGACACTCCTGGAGTGTTTCTACTTTTGTGTCCCATATGCATCAGACGTTTAGCCAACGGGCCGTGACGTCTGTGGCTGAAACTAAAGTAAATGCGGTCTGCACATCTGTATATATTTATCTCTATAAGATTTAAGAATCGCCTCTTTCTATAACTAAGAGGTTCTTAGCTAGAATAAGCTGTAGGGTGGATCAGACTTTTTCTATACAAACCTGTACATAAAGTTCATCCACGGGGCACCATTAAATTAACAACTTCACTCTTTGATAATTAAATTGCAATGTTTTTTTGTTTTACATCTGTGTCTCTTCTTCTTTATAGCCTATATTCATTTGTGTCTTTCTTCTCCACTCTGTCTCTTTCGTTGGCCTTTATTATGCTTCTGCTGAACGCTCTTTATCAGAGCTGCTCTGTAAAGGTGGATTGCCAGGCAACAGAAGGTCATCCTCCCGTTTAAATGGTCACCGTGGCTACAGTCTGAGAACTGAATAAACAAATCTGTGTGAAATATGCTCATTATAGCTCGTAAGGACAGTCAGTGATGGAAAACACCTTCACAATTTCTTGTAAGGGGCCTTTGTTATTGTCGCTGATAAATTCATTCAATTAAGACACACTCACAAGATTTAAAAGCAGAAAAGTGGACTTTTTTATTTTTTTTATAAAGCATTTAGACCTGAATTCTTCACTACAAGAAGTTGCATGAAATGCATTAAATAGCTTTTTAACAATTAACAAATTATAACAATTATTTACATGCAAACTACACCTATGTAAATAATATTTATTGATTTATTTTAATTGGCAGCATGCTACAAATGCTGTGCATAAATGTATGATGTTGAAATAAAATATTATTTTAACGTTTTATAGATTATTTTCATATGTGTTTTGAATTAATAATTGAAGACAGTTCAGGATATAATTGGGTGGGTATTTGGAGTATGTTTTGTCTGCGGTCACTAGTTTGTAGGCACTCCTTAGGCTGCTGTCCAAAGTGTCATGTGATAATTGGGGTGCTTCAGGGATGGCTGTTTTATCGATCGTCTAAATGCTTGACCATGCAGCATCAGTACAGCCCCGGTACTGTACTGATCAGAGACATGGGGAAATAATCAGAGATGGGGCCAATTAGCTAAAAAGAAACACTTAAAAGTAATCTAAAACTGATGTGAAATATTCATACAGTTGAGCTCGAATTGGAAGTCAATCTGCATTTCCTGAAGCAAGTTTTAATTAGTAATATCAGTGCAGGGATGCTTTCAAAACACTGAAATAATACTGGTCCCTTTTTTTGTAGTGTTTTGAGTGAAAAATAATAAAAAAAAAATACTTATTTTTTTTTTTGCATGATTGACTGCATGATTTGTTTTGCTAAAGCTAATTTTCATATATTATATCTTAGAAGAATTACAGCTTGATTGCACATGCTTCACAATAAAAAAAAAAACATTCTGTTCACAAACCAAGTATGCCAGCTTGGCAAAATTTGGTGATTGAGATATAAATGGGAACCAACAGACAGTCATAATTTGTGTAGGAATTGATAAATAAATAAGCAAATGGCTTATTTCACACCATGATCTTTGCATCATAGTTTTAAAAATGTTATATTGATATTTTAATGTTCTATTAATATTTTTAAAAGAATAGTTTATCATATTTAAGGGTCCAGAGTCTGGGTAAAACAATAAAAGCATACAGAAAGCACTGAAAAACATTATAGTGTGACCTTAATTTAACAAAATTTACAACCCATAGAGATAACAATACAGATAGAGAGTTGGCATAATCTATACATTTTTATATTTCTGTTGTTAGACAATGCTATCCATTAAGACTTTTATGCAGATAATTCCAATATGCTGCTATGCACTGCTAAAATACAGATTTAAAAAGCTATGATTTCAGCTATGTTTACTTGTGAATTTAAGGGAGAACAGAAAAGATGTTACAAGCGACAGAATGCCTGCCTTTTTGTTGTTCAAATATCAAAAACCAAAAATATGTAAATATTGCCAAAGTAGCTCATTGTCACAAAACGGTAATAAAAGTCACATCAACCATGAGAAAGTCATATACTGTAATTTGGTGACAAAATCCCCAAACTGGCAACGCTGAGAAACCAAGGTTATGGGTAATGGTTGTCTTTCCTATTAGCTGCTGATCACTTCCCACCCAGTCAGAGTCGTGAATGTACCAATCTACTTTTCTCTCAGTCCACCTTTCTACCACAACACCATTATTCTGAATCATTTTACAATCAGGGAGGCTGCAAGTCACACCAATGAGGATTTAGGATCTAAATCTGATATATAAAAACAGTGACCTCCGTAATCCTTGAATCTGAATATTGGGCATGAAATCCACAAGTTTCGACGAATGCATTTGACTCCTTCATGAGACATTAACCAAACCCAAGAGAAAGCTTTCCTTTCATATGAGCACCTCCCAATGTGGCTTAAGTAGCAAAGTCTGCAGCACATGCAGTTTTGGTTACATTGCAAATGATAGTATCTGAATACATTCTTTCCTACTGAGTTTCATAAGTGAAGCCAGGTTGTGACCAGTGGGACTCGCAAGTCACCCAGAGATAGACTGATGGAAGAAATAAACCAAAGGGTAGACTGATCGGTGGAATAAACCCAAGGATGAAATGACATAGCGGGCAGCTTGAATGCTGCTTTGGTTGCTTCGGAGTGCAAATGCTTTTAAAGAGAGCTGGCAGGTGTTTTGATCTTCTGTGGTGTTTTGTAGCTTTTAGAGTCGGCTTTGAGAGCTTTTCCACTTGAGCAAACCAGACGATGTGACACGCTCTCCAGAGATTTGCAGTTTTGCACAGGTTGTTGAGACAGTCTGGGTCTATTTCGGTTCAATTGTAAATAGTGCAGCTATTTTAGTGCCCTGGTTATGAGCTCTGTAAGATAAACAAGTGTTTATTTTAGGGGTCCAACACGTGCAGTTGGATTAACAGCGATAAACAGCAATCCAGAGAACTGGTGCACAATTAAAAGTTGTATTTACTGAAGGCAAGTCTATATAGTGTCCTCTTTAAAGTACATACATAATAATGCATCTATCTTAAATATACTATTCTCTCTGATTTGGTTTTGTGAATTGGGTTGGATTATCTTTTTTTTTTTCTTTTTAAAGAAAGGTGTGCTATTATGTTTATGTATTTTTATTCTTTCTTATTTATTTTCTTATCATTGCTGTTTTTTATTGACATTGTTATTTGCTGTTATTTTCTGTTTTAATATTGTTACTGTTGTTACTTGTTGTACGGTGACCTTGAGTGGTTTGAAAGGCGCCTTAAATAAAATGCATTATTATTATTTTTATTATGTTTGGCATGTTTTTAAATATTTGTTTATGTATTTCTTAAATTGCGTATATTGGTGAATTGAGGTTAATTGTCACATATCCCAGTAATGTCATTGGCAGGAAAAAAAATAAGTAAAATAAATTTGTTATTATATATTTTATATCATGTCCCCTTAAATAAAGTTACTGTCATTTATTTTTGTTTAACTACAGCCATGATACTTTTATTATTAACATTTATTTTAATACAAGCAACACTGCAAGCTACTAATAAAACATTCAGCAGCTTTTTTCGTATCCTGGCTGAAGTTGAACAGATTGTTGCTGTAGAATCTAGCTTCCTCCACATGCATATAGGGACAGGATCTCATGAAAAGTTTGAAATACTCTTTCTTAAAATATATCTAAACGTCTGTCTTCAAGTCGTTGTTGAGATTATGTGGGGGTTCTCGGTTAATTGGTGACTAATTGGCAAGTCTTACCCAACACCCTCTTTGTCTCTCACACACCCTCAACAGAGACAAACATTCACAAACACACACACCGACAAAACAAAATTTCCCACAGATAGAACGATCCCTGACAGCTTTTGGGTGCACAGCATGAAACCTGTGAACAAGAAGGCTAAATTTGACTATTAGAGAGCACACAGGTCTACTTGGAGAATGTTTGAGAAATTTCAGAGAAGATGATTCAGCCCATTATCACTGTGGATGATGGCAATTATGCTCTCAGACATCATTGCTGTTCTTGAGCATGCCAGGGTGATGATTGTGAGCTGATAACTTTATTAGCATGAAAGAGAGTTGTGACAGAGGCTGATTTTGTTCTTGGTCCTGTGGCTGCTAATGAGATCATGGCTGTTTTTGGCATGAGCGTTGTTTTCCATCCCACATATAGAGCGTTACTGTTTGGGTTCTTTATTTCAGAGCTGGCAAAGTCTGCATAAAATAAATGTAAAATTAACAAATATGTTTGCTGGCAAGGATGAAGTGGTTTTGAATTCATTGAATTATTTCCTCATTAGAGAGGAAGAAGATGACACCAGATGATGTGCAGTATGAGAGAGAAATGTGAGAGATAAGACAAATCTATATGTGTGTTCAAATGTTCACGTTATATTATATTACATTAGGGCCTGTTTAATGATCATAATATTATTTGTGTTATTTAATAGTCATAAAAAACTATGTTCAGTATTAGCAGTACCTCTATTGGTGTTGATACCGGGGATCTTGTATGAGACTGAATTTAAATGTAATAATATATTTTAGTATATAATATATGATAGTTGAAATGTATATTATATTATTTATTACAGACTATTTAATGCTGTGAGTTTTTTTTTTTAAATATAATTAAACATTCTGTCCTCAGAAATCAAAAATGATTCCATTTATTAGCAGTGTCTGGATTGTTATTTGAGATCATGTATTGAATTTAATTAGTGTAATACTTTTAATATGAATAACTATATTATACTATAATAATACAGCCTATTTAATGTTATCTTTTATTTATTTGTATTTAATGTTTATTAGAAAATTATATTTGTTATCTTGATATCAGACTGGATTTTAATTGTAAAAAAATATATATTATATTATATTGCAAATAAAAGCAAAAATCCTTGATCATTTGAAGTTTAAGCCTATTTGATATTAATAATGGTATTTTTTAAATATTCATTGGTGATAATTCAACATTTTAATTTTGCATCTATGCATTCCTTGCACCCCCCCACCCCCTTTTTTTCATTCAATGTGCTTGCAGCTTTTGATAAAAGTGTAGTACTTTTATGCCGCGTTTCCACCGAAATTACCCGGAGCATTTGTACCAGGAACTTTTTTTCCCAGGAACTTTTTTTCCCCCCAGACCTGTTGCTTTCTGCGTTTGCACCGTGGTGTAAAGTACCGGGAAGATTAGGCAAATAGACTGGTGACGTAGGTCTGCGCGTTTCTCAATACAAAGTACACTGATTTTGGACGTGCATCCTCAGTAGTTCAGACTTTGTGCATTCAACTCGGGAGTGTGATGTCCGCGACGACGCAAGTCCAGTAAATCTGCAAACAGCAGCGTACTTCATAACTTCAGGCAGCTGACCATGGCTACTGCAATTTTCCTCTCTGTACTGTATATTTACAATAAAACAAAATAGGATATCAAATACCACTGCCTCCTTTCGTTTTCATTTAAACATAATAACAGCTGCAGAAATGTACTTAGTTCAGGGACATGTGTATATACAGCCATTTCAATGAAACGAAATATTATATAAATTTGCCTTTTTTATTTTCATTTTAACATATAGATAAATTGAATACAGACCAAAGATAACCTGTTAGATTTACCCAAAACGAATTATATTTTATGTTTAACCACTAAAGAGACATCAGAGCCAGCGGCACACATCAGAAGGTCTAGCCGAGGTGAGGCTGCTCTCGGCGGATACATGAGCACACCGTCTCCGGGATCGGAGAAACACATTTTAAAAATAGGCTCTGTCTTTATAAATAAACCACAGATTTGAGTTTTAAACAACTACATTCTCGCCTGAAATACTTTTAAAATTACATTTCGTGACACAATAATAGTAATATTTTGAAAATGATCCGAATAAATGGTGGTTGAACCCAAACAATGCTGCGTGAACTCAACCAATCAGGATGTTTAGCGCCCAAGTCCCGTCCCCGAAAGTTCCGGAACTTTGAAAAAGTACCACCTCGCCAGCAGGGACTTTCTGAGGGGCATTTTTTACCCGGAACTTTATTTAGCTCCTGGTTCCTCCGGTGGAAACACACAGAGTACCAGGCCAAAGTCCCTAGTTCCTGGGTAAAGCTTCGGTGGTGGAAATGCGGCATTAGTTTTGTGTAACTCTTTTTACCATGGTTAAAATCTGCAGAATGTCCCATTTAATCAGAGCAAAAAATGTGAAAAAAGTCTGCATATGTCTTCTGGGCACACTTACGAGTGTATGGAAAGTCTTACGCCGTAAGCACCATAGAGTCATTCTCTATTGTTTTAGAGTCGACAAGCCATCAGTGTCATCCACACCTCACAAAACACACAAGGCCTTCTCCTCCGCCAGAACAATAACCTTTATTCTCACCAAGGATAGGTTGCTCATTGTCCATTGTTCTGCGTAACAACAAACGCATTAGGCAGCAGAATCTGATGCTTAAGGAGTCGTGAGACTGCCTGAGAGCCGGGGATATTAGTCATTAGGATGTCACTGCCGAATGAGTGGAAAGTTTGACAGGAGCGTTTATTCGCTTTAGTGTGTGGATAACGAGGGCTTTTAATAGCAAGTTGTGTTTTTGATGCCAGAAACTCCTCTTTTGGTCCAAGATACCCTAGATAGCCTCCTGTGGTCATGTGATTAAGTAGGATTAAAGTGAAAACCCTCACATGTTAAGATATAAGACTTGAGTTTAGAAAAAGCTACTCAAGTTACTTAGCAACTTCCAAATTCACTTTTGAGGTTTGACTGTGTTTAATTTATGTTGGAGAACAAAATGTGAAAGTTTCTTCAAGTAAATGTAGCCACAGAGCTTGTTTGCCCATAAATCGTAACCACTTTTCTAAAAACCCATAGTGAGTTCATGAGGGAACCCGTGGCGAATTAGCCTCCGGCTTGGCCTACAAATTGCCATCATAACTGAACCGCTCTATAGAGAGAGGAAACACAGGGGCTTTAAAAGGGTAGAAACAAGGGAAAGAAAGACAAAGATTAATGATAAAGAGAGAGATGAATGTAAAGGGCATGGAAGACAGGGCTAAAGAAAAGAGATATTACAGAGCTACAAAACTTTTCATTGAGACAAGATCAGGTGAAGGAGTGCTGCAGTCAGCAGCCCACAGGAATTCTGGGTAAAGGGAGGAGGGGAGGTTTTTAATGTGATATAAAAATACAGTCTTGTCACACACACATACACAGCAATAAGGACTCCATTTCTCAGATTTATATCTGATTGGCTGTCTATTTCACTTCCTGATGAGGAACTGTTGCCACAACAATGAGTCGTCAGACATGTGACTGTACTGTTGTTGCTCTCTCTCATTATCTCTCTCCTTCTCTCTTTTTCAGCTCTCACAGAAGCTGATGTATCCAAAAAAACAGTGAAGGTCTCCTTCCACGACTCGCCCATCACCCAGAACACATCTTCGTCAGATGCTTCTTTTTCCATGGCCAGCTTCATCATTATCATCCTCGCTCTGGGGCTACACTGGTCCTTCATCTGAAAGGCCACAAGCGCATACACACACAATGATCACATGCACACACGGGTGAACATCATAAAGAAATGTCAGGGTCTCATTTCCCCCCAAAATCAAAAAAAAAAATAAAGAAAAAAAAGAAATATATTTATATTTTGTAATAAAATTGATGCATTTTACAAATTTGGAATTTTGACATTATGAATTCACGATTAAATAATTCATGGTTATATTTTTTATTAGCCATTACTTTGGCTGGTGCGTTTCCAGTACCCTTCAAATTGTGCAAATGGAAATTGTGAATTGAAAATACACCTAATGGAAATGCTTTAATTTCGCAAAAAAAGCCCATATATCACAAAATAGTTTTTACGCTCGCATAAGATGGTTTTTCAGGCAATGTGTAAAAGGATGATTATCCAAAAAAAATAAATAAATCCAAAGAGGTGTACTTTACAAAAGTTAAAAGTCAATTTTCAAGAATTTACCAGGGGAACCCTGACTGAAATAGTATATTTTACACCCCAGAACGTGATTTTTTTTAAGGGGCACCACCCTTGAAACATGTTTAGGCTAGTTTTGAGTAGCAATTGGGCAGGTTTTGTTGTGACAACCTGGCAACCCTAGCATGCACATTTACATAAAATAATATAGTGTATAGTATAGTGTATAGTGTACAGCTGTATCACATGCGCACCAGCCTAACTAACTCGTCTCTCTCTACTGGATCTTTGACTCTCTGCATTAACCCAACATAAACAGCACTTTAATAATGATTATAAAGTCTTTGCGCTACACTACATTCTTTATTATTAAACAAAGTAATTAGAAAAACGACGAAAATAGTGGGTTCACAGCGAATTATCAGAACTACTTCAGTAAAACAGTAATGTTGTGCTTTATCTGGAAACCTAAAGCTGCCCTAAGTGTACATCACATATTAGAAAAAAAACATAAGATATTTTGAGCACTCAATTGAAAATGTACACATAACATATCAATCGTACTTACAAGTTGTGGTTCGGAGATGCTTGTTGATCCAAATAAAGAAGATAATGAAGATAAAAGGCAAGATTAGAGAAGCAGTCCTCAGTAAAATGACGAGCACAACAAAAGGTTTGAATTGTATTGTTGTGGTATCGTGGAACGCAGCATCTTCTCGACACAGAGAGTGTTACAGTACGTATACCGGTAACAGGCAGAATATTAGAAAATATAATGACACATTAAGGTGATTCTGAGTCGACTCTTTCTTTTGAGAGACAATATCTTTATTCATCATGCACTTTTTTGATTAATACCTTTGCAGACTGTTTACATTGAAGGATAGCTAACTTACAAACTGCAAAAGAGATCTTTTTCGAAAACCAATATGACCTGCTCTTTAATATAATTTCTTGTTTCTTTCTTTTGATTTTGGTGTGAAATATGTAATTTCCTGACTGTTCATATGTGTTCACCCACACTGTATCCCTAAATATTCACATTGCAAGGTTTCTTCATTATGTTCCCCGGCCCCATTATGTGGAAGACTCCAGCAGAGAGAGTAACTGTGCTCTCTGCTGTTTAAATATTAGCACTCTTAACAGACTTCTAATATCAGGACACAACTGTTATCATCACTGACTGGGACTGTGGAATGCATGACAAAATATGTGCATCTGTGGAAACCGCTCATGACCACACAACAAAAAGAAAACAGAATCTGTATACATAGTAAGCAAGGGATTTTACCACCATATACACACACAGAGCATTATTGAATGAAACTATGAATGATATGCACATTGTACTATGTATATAGTTTGAACTCGCGCTGAATTTATTGGACAACAAATGTTTAAGTATCACACAGACTTTTTTTTAAAGGTGCTGTATGTACGTTTTTGAATCTACTGAAGCATAAAAATACCATAATATGTTTGCAGATATTTAAGAAACATGCTAATTTATCATACTTGTTTATCTAAAAAAACAATGGTACAGTCAATTATAATCATTTGAAAATGTGTGTTCTGGGCCAGAATTTCAGTCTCTGTTTTGGTTTGTGAAACCTGCCCACTGCCAGTTTACCCAATTCAAAACCCCGGGTTGCCAGTTGGTGGAAAACACAGCATATTTCATTTCATTCATTGTCAGGTTAGCTTCTTCCTGTTGGGTGTCGTCAATCTGGCAACCTGTGTGTGAGGAGGAGGGGCCGTGAAAAAACCCCTCTTCAATATTTTGAATTTGGACTGCAATACCTTGTTCAATCACTCAGTGTCAATCCTACATACAGCACCTTTAAGGTTGTTTCAGCTGTGACTGAAACCCACACAAACACATAGTTATAATGACATACATCTTACAAAATATTGCACGACATGGATTTAAAGGGCTCAAAGCATCCCTTTAATACTTAACTTTTTTTTTAATTCCTGCATTTAGCTTGCAAGTGCACAGATTTTCTAAGAAAACACACTTTTAACTTAAAGATGATAGTTTATTAAACATATTTGAGATATATTGTGTCATTTGGAGTATACCCTGTCAGTTTCATGAGGTTCATATTTTACAGAATTACATATTCGAAATTGCACTAATATTGCTTTATTCAAACTAAAAAAAAAAAAAAAAAAATACTCCCCCCCACAAAAGTGTGGTACAGGTTTGTGTGAACGTTTAATTAAAAAAAAAAAAAACACAAAAGATTTAAAAAAAAAAACAAATTCACAGATATGCTGAATGCCTTTCTTTTATAAATAATGAACTTAAAGCAAAGCAATGCAAGATGTTTAGAGATACCAAATATTTTCTATAATGGCTTTTTTAGCAATCTGTTTATAGCAACATAAAAACATTTTGATTTCCTATTACATGTTAACGTTTAAGAGTCAGTATTAAAACATTGCTATAGTTCTTTCACAGAAGCAAAAGAAGGTTTAATGAGTCTGTAGACATTTTTAATGTTTATGCGCTTTCTTTTCTGTTGTTTTTGTTGTTGTAGTTGCTGTGTCTGATTGCACATGAATTGCTACGCTTGATTTCCCTCATGCATCTCTGATGTTGGTTCTATAATGTTTTTATATGAACTTTCATGAATCTTCATACATTCTTACATTTGCAAGCCAACCATTTAGCCTTGGATAAAACCGATTCACCTACAGGGTTTGAAATAACGGGGGTTTAAACCCCCAAAATTAGAGACAGAACAAAGGGTTTAAACATATCACAAATGTATATCAAAAAGTTTATAATTTCCTTTAAAAAGATTTTCAAATGGTAAACCGTTGTCTAATATGCTCAGCAAAAAATAAATAAAAATAAAACATTGGGATTGCATGATGATCTTAGAATATTAAAGAAGAATAAGAGGAGTTCATCCCCAAATATGTAAAAATGCTTTTATTGTTTAATAAACTTCACCCTCAGAATATTGTTAAAAAGTTCACTTTTTGTTTTATGCAGAAGAAAGAAACTCTCATAGGCTACAAGTTTCGAATGACACCAGGGTCAGTAAATGACAGAATTTTCATTTGGGTAAATTGTTTCTTTAATATTGCTCTCTACAATGTATCTATAAATATTCCTTTATTTAAAAATAAATGTTGTTGAAGGTCATTGTGTAGTTCGCACCCTGAATAGTTATGTAATTCCATGCAAAGCCGATGTTTTTACACCAATGTTGCAAACTGTCATTTCTGTGTACGACTGTAAAATGGATTGCGATTACAGCTTGTTTGCTGTGTTTTTTGTTGTTGTTTTGTTTGTTTGTTCATGCTTTGGTTGGTACAGTTGAACACGTATGGCTCAGCGAATTAAGCTACTGAAAAACTATCAGATATACACAGCGCATATAAAAAGTTGGTTAAACGGCTAATAAAGTAATTCTCTGCTCAATTTTCTGATGTTTCTCAACACTTTAAATCTCCATGGTTGAACTTACAAAATATCAGAGAAAGAGCTTTGGTTTATTTAAGTTTTGAATAGAGAAAACTATTTTAGAAAAATCTAAATAAGGGGCTTAAAGTAATTAAAGGGGCAAAAATTACCCAAATTAATAAATTAAAAAAAAAAATTTTTGTAAATTTTTTTTTAATGATTTAAAATAATTTCAATGGTAACACACCTCTCTCAGGCCTTCTAAAAGGGTCTCATTGAATCTAGAGAAGACTCTTTATTTTTATTTAATCTCAATGCATCTTTGTCATTCACGAATATTAATTATGTTGACCTGCTCCCAATCATGTACATAGTTCCAAACCCGTATGACACCAACATGATCACGTAGCAAATTGAACTTCAAGTTCATTGAGTGTGATTTATAAATCTAATCAATTGGTTCTTTGGCAAGAACTGACAGAATGAAAGAATTATTTGTTCACAGATCTTGTCCTCTAGTTCAACTCACTGACTCTGTGATCTGTTTGAGATAACATCTCAGAATATCAGCGGAGAACTGAATATTGTTTGTTGGTTTGTTCTTTACACTGAGTTATGGCTTCAGAAAATTTATTATATTGCTCACAAGTTATATAGACAACTTTTGGTGCTTATTTGTTTGTTTGTTACATTTTGATTGGATATTGGTAGAGTATTGCAAGAAGACTGTCCAATGCCATCAGATAAAGATGCCAGGACAACAGCCAGCTAATTCTAGGAGGGCTAGAAGAAGACCTCTGGTACCAAGCCTGGTAAGGACAAGACTTCTCATTGGTCAAAATGCAGTTTCTGCCCTTAACCCACCTATAGACCAATCCCTATGGTCTTGGCTTGTTTCCTTCAAAAATTCCTTAGCACATTGGATGCAGCAGCAAGAGGAAAGAAGGTTGGGCCACACCATGTCCCCTGCTCTGATAAAAACCAATCACAGCATGTGTCCAGTGAGACACTAACAGATACACTCATTCTCCAACTCAGTCTCCCATCAAGAGAAACAGTAGAAGCGCAAAATTGTAATCTTCTTCTCATCGGAAAGGGATAAAGGTACCCTTCCAAAAGACACTCCTTGTGTCTCTGGCCTGTTACAGAGGAGGCAGCAACAGACACAACCATCCAGAGCCTGCGGCCCACTACAGGGGTGGCAGCAACAGATACATGCATTCTGAGTCTCCGGCGCGTCCAGTGAGACACTAACAGATACACTCGTTCTGAATCTTCCATCCAGAGAGACAGTAACAGAAGCACTGACATTCTGAGCCTCTGGCCCGAGAGGGAAGAGGCAATAACAACCAACCAAATCCAGAAGCATGCTAATATACTCGCATCACAAACAAATACAAAAATGTGCAGCCAAAAATGAAATGTGCTGCAAAAACTCACAACCAAATACAGAAATGTGCTGCAAATACACGCAGACCACATTGGAAATGTTTAAAGGAACCACAACAAGTGACGAACATGGCTGGGACATGCTTATCTATATATTTGTTTATTTGAACTGCCTCAACAAACACCCTTTCACACAAAGGTTTTTTTAACTAGGTTAATTTCCTCAAACCACCTGCTATTCACCTAACAGATAAAATATCCATTCAAGACAGACTTCTGATTAAATGGTTCAAAATCCACTAACAAGGTAATTTGAACTAGTCAATATAATTGGTAATTGCTTTTTATGAAATGCTTTCTTCCAAAGATCTTCCCTAATAAATGTTCTGCACTTGTGTGGTAAAAATACCATAATGTTTCTTTTTAGATGTTTTTGAATATGCTTGCACGCAGTCGGATTTCGCAGATGGCTATCATAGCACTTATACATCTTTGAGTGTAACTCATCATAGTGACTGTACAAAGTCATGAATTGCTGCAGAGCTTTTACTTGTCATCTATCTGGAGAACCAGTCTAGAATAATATGCTTTTATGGAACCCAAGACCTCATTTTTTCTGTTAAATGTGGAAAATCCACGTAACAGTCCTCCTACTTTCCTTCCATTTTGGGTGTAGCGCTAAGAAGTGATTGAAACATTTTTCTTCACTTGAGGTCTGCACAGAAGTTGATGAGTCATAAATGTGAGCCCACACAGTGTGGACACGTGATTTATTTTTGGTACAGTATTTAAAATGCAACTTTTAGTGAAACTTTACAAACTCTGTGTTCTTTCAACCAAATTCATTAAGTTCTCATATATGCTGAATCACTTTAAATCATCCAGTTAATATACATATACTATAGGCTTCAAGATCACTAGAAACACAAATGAAAAGGAACTTTCCTTGTACTGTTTGGTCTTAAAGTAATTCTATTTAAAACATTTAGGTATTTAGACTATGCTTTTAAGGCAAATGTTTATCTAAAATAAAAATGTGCCCTAAAAGACACTGTTTGGAATTTTTTGAATTCTAGAATTTTGGATTTGTTCTAAACCCTAGAAAGATCCCTACCTAAGCAACATTTCTTGGCATTGGTTGACTGAAACCAATCAGCAGCAGCTCACTAGTTTGGGAACAGAGCTATTAGTTTATGCATCCACTCAAATTTTAAGGTCAGGATTAACTGTATTTCTGTGATTTTCTTTGTAAATGTGATTTCCCACAGCAAAGATAGCAAACTGTTTGCCTTCAATGATTTCGTTTTTGAATTCCATTCATTTGAATCTCACTCAGGAGTCTTTCTGTTTCTCTGTCTCATTCAGGCCGTGAATAGGAATGGAGTTATTTGTGTCTCGTGTTCTCTCTTGAGTCGGTAGCACTGACGGGTCAGTCTGGCACACACACACACACACGTGGCTAACGCTAATATAGCAGCTGGAGCCGACACAACTGCCTAGCCAGCACACAGCCTTTAAATAGCGCCGAATGGGAGTCAGTAATGTTATTGAATGTGTTAGAGGATCTTAGGCTTTTTTAAACTGTCCGAAAGAAACTGATCTGGCTCCCTTTTTACAGAGATTACTTTTCTACAGGTGCTACATCTAATGCCGTAAAGGTTTGCGTACTATATTATGATAAAATACCACGCTAACCTTTAAATAGTATGCTAACCTATGATAAAATACGATGTCAAATGTAAAAGTGTGATTTAAAAAGCCAATGGAGCTGAGGAGCCATTAGGTTGAAAAGGAGCCATTAGGTTGACTCTTTAGTTGTGAGTGATAAAGTTGTCCATCGAGGTTAAATTGCAGGCTGTTTTAAATCATTTTTTGTGGTTGTCAATAGTATGTCACAGGTCAAAGAACATGCAGTTTGAAGGACAATTCTAGCATCTTGGATTTATCTACATTTAGATTGTGCTGTCTGTCTCACAAAGGCTATCTTTGATTTCCTGTCTGTCTCTCATTCTGCCGAAGTCTGTCTGTCAGTCTCTGCTTTTTCTCAGTTCTCGTCCATCTTATTCTGGTTTCCTCTGAATCTTTTTCAGTCGGTCTCTCACCCTATTCTTGACTGGCTCACACCCACATTTCCTTTCTGTCTTTCTCAGATTCACTTGAATTCCAGTCCAATCTGCCTCTTTCTCTTTTTTTTTAGGCTTAAAGGATTAGTTCACCTGAAGAATAAAAGTAATTCCTGATAACTCACCCCCATGTCAAGATGTTCTTGTCTTTCTTTTCCCAGTTGAGAAGAAATTAAGAGCAAAATCCAAGCCGAGGAATATGGATCTTATCTAGTGAAACAATTGGTCATTTCCAAATGAAGGAAAAGATCATTTTTGTATATTTGTTGACCACAAATGCTCTTCTTGCACTAGCTCTGCAATTCATAACTTTGTGTTTCATGATCACTTTTTAAAAGTCACACATGGTTAGTTCTTTGTCTGTGTACTTCAGTTCAAAAAGGTACAGTAGGGTAAAAAAAATCTAATTTTCTCCTTCGACCTTAAAATTGTCTGACACAGCTGTTATACTTTTTTTTTTTTTACTTTCTTTGCATGTTCACTCTTAGAAACACTGGGTCAATACTTTCACCTACGTTAAATATGACTATGTAATGTGTGAAATGGAGCTAGTGCAAGATGAGCATTTGTGGTTAAAAAGTATAGATTTTTTTTATTTCATTAAATCGCTAGACAAGACCCTAGTTTCTCGTAGAGCAAACAGCAATTTGGGCCTTGCCCATTTGTCCACATTAAAGTCCACTATTTGGAGAAAAATTTATTTAATGTTTCCCTCAAAATCCTTAACTTTTCGACTGAAGAAAGAAAGACACAAACATGTCAGATGACACGGGGTGAGTAAATTATCAGGATTTTTTATTTAAATGTTTATTCGATTTTATGCAAACTAATCCTTTTATCATCAAACACTCATGACCGATATAGAGTAACTATTTTTAAGCTTTCAAGTGTTGTCTCATCAGTGCAACTGCAGCTTTAAAACTATAGTTGTTATGAGAGATTTACATATCTTCACTTTTCAGACCAGTCCTTTTCATACAAAAAGATGAGTAAGACAGTTCTAGTGAATAATAAACATGAACTCAAACTCCCCTGGAGATTCACCAACACTCTCACTTTCCCTGTCTCTATTCTGTTTCATCAACATCACCTTAATTCCAGTCTGATCCAGTTAGTTGAACTCTCCTGAGTCCAGAACCACATGAGACAGCTGGACTGGAGATCATATCGTGACCAAGAACGAACTGCTTTCGGACACAACATTACTAATGAGTATTTATGATTCAGAATCCATCCGGGTTTGGATCCTCCATGATGAAGGAAGGAATGGAGAGAGAGAGACTGTGGTAGGCCTAACTCAGGGAAAAAATCACATCCTTTATTTCTGTGTTCCAAATATTTGTGTGCAGATTCTCTTTTATTTATAATTTAGATGTCTACTGTCCAGTGTGCTTTCAGTGTAACCACAGGCAGAACATTCAGATCTTCCCATAGGAAAGAAACACCTCTAAATATCAGCTGATTCTTTGTGACAGGAATATGCAGCAATTGAGGCTTGAAGGGATAGTTCACCCAAAAATCTTCTAATCATCTAATAACCTTCTGTCATTATTTACTTCCCCTCACATTGTTTCAAACCTGTATACATTACTTTCTTCTGTTGGACACAAAAGAACATATTTTGATAACCAAATAATTTCTGTTCCCATTGACTTCCATAGAATGGTCAAAAAATATAGAGGTCAATGACAACTGAAACACAAACAGAGATGAACTCCAAAACAGAGATGATACTTAAAGTATATAATTTTTGCACTTCATTCTTATATAAATCATAACTGAGAACTCCGGTGTGGCTCTCAAAGCACATTCAGGCATAATGAAGTTTTAAATATTCCAGCACAAGGTTTGACATCATTGGTTACATCTCAATTTATTGTGTGACCAGTAGTGGTTTGAATGTGTCCAATCCAGAATGACATTTGTGAAGCAGATGAAGATTTCCATTATAGCTCTCAAAATTTATATGGACCACTTTTATGGGACATTTTGAGTCTGACAGCTTGTCATTTTATTGTCATCATGGAAACAAGCATCTTGGGTATCCGAAAATCTCCTTTTTTGTTGAAAGAACAACATTCAGCTTTGGATCGGCATGAGGGTGAGTAAATGATGACAGAATGTTCATTTTTGATGAATTATCCTTTAATGTCTCCTGAGCTATGAAACGGCAATAAAACTTTCCTTTGGATCTAATCAGACAGTAATGAGCTCATGAGTGAAGCCGGCCAGAACCAGAGAGCTGTAGAATGGAGCAGAGATTATCATACAGTCATGCACTTTATTATCAGTTTTTTCCTTTACGTGTCTCGCTCTCAGTCTCTGCAGTAGCTAGAGGGTTTAACTATTAATTCATATATGAGTATTTGAGGGGCAAATGGAAATAAACATTGTGATGTGCCGTATCCAAAGCCAGATAATAAAGGCCAATGCCACAGGAATGTGGACATATTCTTGAGTTTATTAAATGAAAACAGACAGGGGGATTGGAGGAGCTTTTGCAGCAGAGAAATAAGAAGTGAGTGTGTGTGATCATCTCTGTATCTGCCTATCACTCTGTGGAATGCAGATGCTCAATAATATACAGGAGTGGCCCAGAACGGTTCGGTTATGTATGGACTCATTATGAGACTTTTTGAGATGATAGACAGAAAAGATGAAAGGATGAAAAGAAAACAAGTTTAATCAACTACACCTGCCAGTTTAACAAGATTAGCAAGATGTGGGCAAACAGAACTCCAATATAAACTTTTTCTAATAAAAATAAATACATCATGTATATTATTTAGTGCTGGGCAATGATTCACACCCCCCACCCCAAAAAAAAGTGATTAATTGCATGATTGTCTACGATTAATCGCATTGTTATGCGCAAAAATAATAATGCATTCAAAAGTAGTGTATTGCACACTTTTTTCATTTAAAAGTACAACAATATGAACAAAAGAGCAATAAAATTAGGTTTGCAAACACTTTTAACAGATAAAGTGCTTTTTTACAGCAGTATTCCTTTTACATAGTAGCAGTTGAAATATTTCTTGTAAATCTTAACTTAAAACATCAATGTAATTAAATGAAACATAAAACAAGCTATTTGTCACTGCCAGGAAATTAAAGTTTTTATAGAAAATATTTTATAGTTTGTTATAGGCATCTTCCGAGGAGAGACCTGCACGATCGCGGGACCCATCGCAGCAGAGTGCAGCGCAGGACATCACTTGATGGGCGGGTAGAGACTTGTGTGTGCAGGATGTGGGAGAATAATTAGGGTGTGCTCACACTAGGCAATCTTAAGGCTAATTTATACTTCTGCGTCGGACCTAGCTACGCCATAGGCTATGTGTAGTATGGCGTAACCTACTGTGCACCTTTCCAAAAATCTAACATCGCATCAATTCTACGCAGACAGCAAGCACTGTGATTGGTCTGCTAGAACCCCTCCCTCCGTATGTGCTTGAGTTTTGTGTGTTTATGTGCACTTTAATATATTTTAATGTTGCACCTTCTTATATAAAATAAAACAAAGCAAAGAACAAGTGTCTTATCATTTATTATACTAATGATACATAGGTTCATTTGATTAGTGTGATCGTTCCGTTTAGCAGTCCCTGGCTCTGTTGGAAGAGGTGGACAAGAGCGTGGTTCAGTTATACTGTATATAGATCAGTGAGTGTGAGCGCTAACCACGCCGGAGTGAAGATCTTCCGATAAGTGCTGCATGATTGCGTGAATATTTCTGAGTGGCAAAAGTGATAGATGTGTAAAGCAATATATTGTGAGAGGAACATGTGTTACCGCGTCCTATATGACTTAAAATAATAAACCACAAAGTTAACAAAACAATACACTCCACTGTGTTGAGCGAGAGCGCTTCTCTGCTGTTATCGGAAACGTCCTATTTCCCATTTATGATGTCGTGATTACGAGCTCGTTGCATTCTTTTCTGATAAAAATAACAGTCGACAGGGGTTTGTGAATGCTGATGCTTAGCCTAAATAATTTGATCAGGAGCATCCCCTCCTGTGATCCATGATTTGTCTGTATGTGTATTCAGAGCCAGTGAGCAATGGACTTTCATAATAAAAAATAAAAAAAAAACCTTGACGTGCAATAAAATAATCGGCGTTAATAAATTAATGTGTTAACATGATAATAGCTTGTTAACTTGCCCTGCCCTAATATTTTATATATATATATATATATATATATATATATATATATATTATATTATATATGGAATTATATACATAACAAAAAAGTGTGAAACAACTGAAAATCTATCATATTCTAGGTTCTTCAAAGTAGCCACCTTTTGCTTTGATTGCTGCTTTGCACACTCTTGGCATTCTCTTGATGAGCTTCAAGAGGTAGTCACCTGAAATGGTCTTCAACAGTCTTGAAGGAGTTCCCCGAGAGATGTTGGCCCTTTTGCCTTCTGTCTGCGGTCCAGCTCACCCCTAAACCATCTCGATTGGGTTCAGGTCCGGTGACTGTGGAGGCCAGGTCATCTGGCGCAGCACCCCATCACTCTCCTTCTTGGTCAAATAGCCCTTGATGCCTTCAGTGTGAATCTACAATTTTCATAGTCATGAAAATAAAGAAAACTCTTTGAATGAGAAGGTGTGTCCAAACTTTTGGTCTGTATATATATATATATATATATATATATATATATATATATATACTACACAAGTATTTAATAGTTTGAATAAAAATGTTTGTTCATTTAATTATTTATTTCAAACTATCCGTATTACTTGAAACATTTTTATAATCACTTGACTTGTTCAACATTTTGACTTTTTCCCCATAGAGATTGTTGCAATGCATTCTGGGATCATCTGGAGGATGCATGCAATACAGACTAATGCTTAGATTGCAGTGAGAAAGAATGCAGAAAAATATGGTAAGTAAAAAAGTAAGAATTTCTCAGGAGCCATGTAGTGTTTAATATGCAAAGACAACAGAGTATTTTTCTCTCGAGGACTGCATCTAATGTATGGAAATTTATTTCAATTGATGACTGTAAAGCATCTCTGAACTACTTTCTAATCTCTTCTCACAAGGCCTGTGGCATCTCCAAAGATTTTCCCTCTCATAACGTCTCTCACGTAATTCATGTGAGAAATGTCTCACATATTTTGGAGATGAATAATCCTCAGAGAGCCTAAAACAATTTAAGAACTTGTTTTACATATGAACTGATTCATGACTCGTTGGTCATTAACGGGGTCTTAAATAACCCGTTCCTCATAGCTTTTAAGGGTCTATTTTTGAACATTACTCACTAAACATGAATCAATGTTTGAACGTCTTTCAGAAGTCTTTCAACTTCAATATGTCTTTGAAAGTCTGAATTCCCCGCATCGTTTCAGCTCAGAGCGGATCAGATATCAGTGGTTCTTCACTCTGTGGTTCCAGTTTTGTAAATTTTCCCAGTTCTCCCAGTACAAAAGAGCCCATTAAACACACATGAATGGTTAGTGTGTACACAGAGTTGTGCGGAATAAAAAGAAAGAGATCTTTCATTGGAGATACACAGCTTCTCTTTTTCTTTCATTCTCTTTCCTTGTCTTTCTCTCATGAGCAGAGGTTTGTTGGAAAGTTCACGCTGAAATGGAGAAGAAAGTCTGGCACATCTATCTCTATCATCCACCTCTTTATGAATGTACATTTCCACATGCATATGTGAGAGTATGTGTGTGTGTTCAAAAGGGGGTTTCGGGTTCAAAAGGGGAATTTGGAGTCTCATTGATCAAGTGTATTTAAGAACACATGGGCAGAGAAGCCAAACTCTCCTCAGGGCTGGAGACACCCTCTAATCAATAGCCAGAAAATAACAGCCCTCCTGACTGGAGCACACACACACACACACACACACACACACACACACACACACACGCACACGCACACACGCACACGCACACGCACACGCACACACACACACACACACACACACACACACACACACACACACACACACACACACACTTGCATTTGAGGTTTATGGGCCTCTTCAGAGGCATAATGGTTTTTATACCATACAAACTGTATTTTCTATCACCCTGCACCAACCCTACACCTAAACCTACCCCTTACAGAAAACTACTGGCAATTTTTGAATTTCATAAAACACTGTTTTGTATTTTGTATTTTTTTTAAGCTTTTTGTTTTACAGGGAGTGTCCTCATAAACCATGTTTATGTTTTAATACACGTCATTATACACATATGTCCTAATAAACCATATATACAAGCACACACACATACACATTGTAGCAGAATGGTTTGGGGCTCTATTTGGCCAAAAGTGCTGCAAATGGTAGCAGGAAGAGCAAATAATATGAAAACGTTTTGTTTAAATGTCAGGGCTTTGGGCAAAAATGTTAACAATTGGCTCCCTTTCATTTCATAAATATACTGAACTGTAATTCAAAGAAATTCAGCACAGTTGATGCACTATAAGTGTATTCATCCATCCATCTGTCCAGGGCCGGATTCGGACTCATTTTCAGCCCTGGAGTTTCATGCCTAAGACCGGCCCACTTTAGTTCACAACTGACTATATTAAAATAATGTAATTAAAACCTCAGAATATAATTCCCTACAGCCTTTTAATTCATTGTATTTTTTAAAACATCATCATTTCCAATTCAGTGCAAAAACAATAGCCTAAATTTTGCTTCACAGTGAAGATTTATTAGAACAGTAAATAACAGGATAGTGTAAGAATCTCTTTTCTTTAAGATTTAGTATTCATAAATATCCAAACATTAATATAAAGAAAAGAATCTAATAAAAACAAATATATAAAACAAAATAAAAAATAAAGATTAAATTAAAATGTATTGCACTTTCTAAGGACAGTATCATCTCAGTTTCATTAATGTATTGCTGAATCATCAGGTATCATTAATTATCTCAGGGCATTTTTCATTGAGCAGTGCTCTTCATTACTATTAGTTCTTCTGAATGACAATCCTACCTTCCCATTCTGGTGTGTTGGGCTCATGACTGGAGCTTGGTAACATTACTGGGCCTTGCTCTTCACTGTTAGCAGAAAACTGGACTAGAGGCGGCTGCTGCTGAAGAACTACAAGAAAAAGTTTGATACATGAGCGGTGGTTTGCAAACAACGTTGTTTTGCAATGTCGCTAGCATCTTGAACTGCTCCTAACTAACGTTACCTTAACGTTGGCTTACTTACCGGCCTCGTCGTCTCCGTTTGTTTTTTTTAAGGAAGAATGTGCTCATCTTAGAACATTTGGCCACGTCCGTTTCCTAAGCTTTCTTCTTATTTATTCTGGCCTTTTCAGCGCCGCATTTGCGCTTTCTGTTATCCATTTTTATCTCACTTTTTTTTTTTTTTTTGAGCAACTTGCAAGGTGACGTGTTGGGGGCGGGGCCAGGGAGTCAACATATAATCACGTCATTATCTTGCAGGCTGCACTCTGCGAGAAAATATTAAATAAAAAATAGTGGGACGGTGGTAAAATAATAAATAAAAAGAGTGGGGCTGTGGTAAAATAATAATAATAATATATAATATATATTTATATATATATTTCAACCCAATGCCATGAAAACAACGGCCCTCACAGCCAAAAAACATAGCGGCCCACTGGGAATTTTCCCGATGCTCCAATCCGGGAGCCAATCCGGGCCTGCATCTGTCTGTCTGTCTGTCCAATCTATCTATCTATCTAGTAAATGGGAGTTAGTGAAACATGTAGTATTGTTTAGACGATTCACGTACATAATACTAAATGGAAATTGATGTGACCTTGACTTAAACTTTAAGTTTAAGGTGGATGATTTTGATTACACAGTCTTTGTTTCTACAGACACGATGAAGAGTTTTGGTTGCGGAAAGTCTGGTCACTTGATTCGTGGCTGTCCAGAAAGTGTCACTTGTCAAAGAGAATGGAGTAACAGTGCTAAATATGAAAATGATCAGAATGACAATGGAGAAGTTGCTACTACATCTAATGAACTGAACTCTAGTCATCAGAAAAGAGTTCTGCCAGCAGCTAACAATGTTGATTCTGGTTTGGTTAGAGAAAGTGATGAAACATGCACTAAAAAAATCTGATTTGACCATCTTTGAGATGGATGTATGTAACAATACTAACGGTGAAGAAGAAGCAATAGTGAATACACAAACGAAGTTTTAGTCAACTTTCTGATACTGAATCACATTTAGAGAATATGTGACTAAAACATGAGGGGAGAGCAAACTGTTGAATAGTTTTTACATTTTATTAGGAGTCATTTAGAGAACAAAAATTTCATTTTCCTCTTTACAAGAATGGTGGGACATTGGAAAGGTTAATATAAAGTGAAGTGACATTCAGCCAAGTATGGTGACCCATACTCAGAATTTGTGCTCTGCATTTAACCCATCCGAAATGCACACACACAGAGCAGTGAACACACACACACACACACACTGTGAGCACACACCCGGAGCAGTGGGCAGCCATTTATGCTGCGGCGCCCAGGGAGCAGTTGGGGGTTCGATGCCTTGCTCAAGGGCACCTAAGTCGTGGTATTGAAGGTGGAGAGAGAACTGTACATGCACTCCCCCCACCCACAATTCCTGCCGGCCCAGGACTCGAACTCACAACCTTTCGATTGGGAGTCCGACTCTCTAACCATTAGGCCACGACTCCCCGTCATATCAAGCAATTATATCAACAATATACTTTAAATGTCACTAACATTTTTAAGTCAGTCTATAAAGAAATTCAAAAAATTCAAATTTTAATTCAAGAAAGTGAAAATCAAGACCTTTCAGAATCTTTTTATTTGAAAAGATCAGCTTTGTCAGATTTATATAAAAGAAAGGCACAGGGGGCATTAGTTAGATTGTGCTTTCAGTCTTCTAACTGGCTTTGAGTCTGTAAGCTGGAGACCAATAGCCAGTGCTATTTTAAAGACTGTGGCTGGATGAAACCTGCATAAATTCTTATTTTTATTGGACCCAAAAACTTTGAGTGTGGCAAATTTTCGAGGTTTCTATAAGAAACTTTTTAAAGTCTGGAACCTTTTTAAATTCCAAAGGGCAAACGATTCCACATCCTTGAATTGGCTTTTGGTTTATGGTGCGAGACTGGACTTAACCAGTGCATCAGCTTCATTGATTGGAGTTTTCACAAATGCTAAAGTGGTGACACTTCACTAGCTGTTAAGTTTGGCTGGTCCAGATTTTGTTGAGGTGGATGTGGTGGCCACAAAGTTGGGGGTTAGATCAACTCAAATGGTTGAGAAATTATTACAAAAGTTACAGGCTTGTATCACAACCAAAGAGGCTTATTTATTGAGAAGATATTGTGATGGGGAAATTGTTTCCTGTGATAAAGATGTCTTTCCAAAGTTGTTGATTTCACCCTCATTTTGAAGAGTATGGTGGTATTTTGAAATAAATGTGTATATGGATTTTAAAGGAATGAATGGTAAGACAAGACATATATGTATAAATTATGTGTTAAATGTTTTAATAAAAAAGCATTGCATGGGAAAACTGATTCACCATGGAGAACTGATTTAGAGTTGGATGAAGTTTTTAGGCCAAACTGGAAAACATTTTTACAAGCCACCATTAAATAAAAAAATTGAAGATTTGCAATAGAGAATTTTACTCTGTATCATTGCTGTTAATGCCTTTGTCCTTTTTGCTCTCATAGAGAAACTGTTTTCCATGATTTTATGCATTGTTATAGATTAAAACCTTTGTTTGAGGTCTTAAAGAAATTGTTTGAATTGTTTGGTGAAACTTTTTCAATTTAAAATTTAATTTTTGGTGTTAAATATTCAAGGAGACGACAGAGAGAGTGTCAGCTATTAAATTGTATTTTGGGTAAAAGTAAAATGACAATTTACATGAGTAGGAAAGAAATTGTTTTTACAGAATCAGGAATTTTATAATCAATCATTTTTTTTTTTGCGCCATGCTAACGTTGAGATTGCTGACATTTTGTATTGAAATGTTTGAAAATATCTGGTGTTTTGGAGGTGTATTGTGTTATGTTGTTAATAATGGACTTCACTTTACTCAATTGATGTAAGAAATAAGTGTTTTCAAATAATATGTTACCGGTAAGTGGAGTTTGTCTGTCGCATCCATCCATCCATCCATCATCTCCCTCCCCCCCCCTCTCTCTCTCTATTTATCTATCCATTTAAGAATGTGTAAACTATTGATCCACCCATCCATTCATAGACATGTTAAATGAAACCATGTTAAACCAGCTAACATGAAAAAATCAAATTCTGACTCGGATCCATTTCTGAATGGGCTTTTATGACCAGCAACAAAGGGTTAACAAAGAACAGAGTGCTAATGTTTTTTTTTTAAGTTTTAAACTACATTTTCCCCAGAATCCTGAGCTGGCTGAATTGCATGGCATAAATACAGGTAAGAACCACACTTCATGCTCTGTGTGTTGTGTTACTCTACTCTTAAAAAACAACTCTTAGGAACATTAAGGCATTCACATTCAGACTGCCTGGCTTTATGGTTTGACAGAGGTCATTAGGTTGTGGCAGACCTTTGCTCAATCATTCGGCAAACATGTCGTGTTCTGCAGAGACTGTGGTGTGTGGTTGATTTTTCGTTAGTGTACATCGCCTATGAGAAAGATTTTCCCATGAAGCGTTTTTTTTTTTTTTTTTTTATGAGAACAAAGGGCCATAACATCTCCTCCTTGTTAGAAAATATCTTGAGATGATTAAATGACACTTATTTGTAGTTCCCTCTCAATGGTTTAGTTGTGCATTTAATCCATGTAGAAGATGGACTGAGATTGGCGGAGCATTTGGCATAAACACTTAGATTTATCAAGTGTTTTATAGTGCCAGGGGAGAGATGTGATGAAATATCCATTTATCAAAATGTCAGTGAGCCATTTACTATATCTGATGATAGCAGACAGCTTGTGAGAAACCAACGCTGTGGTCTTTTCTCTGTTTCACTCTGTCCATGTGTCATCTTTCTCTCCAGTTGGATGTTCCTTCATAACCCTTTAGCAGGCCTGCCAGTCGTTTGGTAGAGCACATTTTCTGTAAACACAACCTGTGAGCCGATGATAAGATGCTCATTTTTTGTATTATCTGTCAGTTTATTCAAAAATACATAAGAAATGCAATGCAGTGAGGTTTTTTTTTTTAAAGTTTTTTTAGTTCAGGTTGTAAAATGCTGCAAAATAATTACATTTGGAAAAATAAATCAAATCTTTAATTTATTTCAAATGCTCTTCTTTTGAACTTTTATTAGAATCAAAGAAGGATTATCATGTATGGTGGCCGAGACAGCTCACAAAATATGCATATAACTCAACGCGCTGCAATTTAAGAAAACACATGCAAATTGAAAAAACACCAGCAAATAAAAAAAAACATCTTCATCAGTTTGACAACACAAGTGCTGCAAATCCTCACAACACATGCATATAAAGAAACGTGCTGCAAAATCTCACAACACATGCATATAACAAAACGCGCTGCAAATCATCACAACACATGCATATAATGAAACGCGCTGCAAATCATCACAACACATGCATATTATGAAACACGCTGCAAATCATCACAACACATGCATATTATGAAACACGCTGAAAATCATCACAACACATGCAATAAACAAAAGCGCTGCAAAAAGCACTGACCACAATGGAAATGTTTCAAGGAGACCTCAAAAAGTGTCGGACCATGCATCATGCAGTGGCTATACTGGTCAGTGGAGTTGTTGGTGAACTGAAAGGTGAGGTTTTTTTCCATGGTGTTTTTTTAAACACCATGATTCCTTTATCTTTTGGATATTATAAGCCTGAATAAGCTGAATAATTACATGATTAAATGTAAAACTTTACTTAAGATGGCTAACTTTAAAATCCTCAGCTAAATATAATTTCAAGGTTATCAAGCATTTGCAATGCTTCATTAACTGATTCTTAATTTGCATGTGTTGTGAAGCATTTGCAGCGCGTTTCGCTATATGCATGTGTTGTGATGATTTGCAGCGCGTTTCGTTATATGAATGTGTTATGATGACTTGCAGCGCGTTTTGCTATATGCATGTGTTGTGATGATTTGCAGCGCGTTTTGCTATATGCATGTGTTGTGATGATTTGCAGCGTGTTTTGCTATATGCATGTGTTGTGAATGATTTGCAGCGTGTTTTGCTATATGCATGTGTTGTGATGATTTGCAGCGTGTTTTGCTATATGCATGTGTTGTGATGATTTGCAGCGTGTTTTGCTATATGCATGTGTTGTGATGATTTGCAGCGTGTTTTGCTATATGCATGTGTTGTGAATGATTTGCAGCGTGTTTTGCTATATGCATGTGTTGTGATGATTTGCAGCGTGTTTTGCTATATGCATGTGTTGTGATGATTTGCAGCGTGTTTTGCTATATGCATGTGTTGTGATGATTTGCAGCGTGTTTTGCTATATGCATGTGTTGTGATGATTTGCAGCGTGTTTTGCTATATGCATGTGTTGTGATGATTTGCAGCGCGTTTCGCTATATGCATGTGTTGTGATGATTTGCAGCGCGTTTCATTATATGCATGTGTTGTGATGATTTGCGGCGCGTTTCGTTATATGCATGTGTTGTGATGATTTGCAGCGCGTTTCGTTATATGCATGTGTTGTGATGATTTGCAGCGCGTTTCGTTATATGCATGTGTTGTGATGATTTGCAGCGCGTTTCGTTATATGCATGTGTTGTGATTATTTGCAGCGCGTTTCGTTATATGCACGTGTTGTGATGATTTGCAACACTTGTGTTGTCAAACTAATGCAGATGTTTTCTTCATTTGCTGGTGTTTTTTCAGTTTGCATGTGTTTTCTTAAGTTGCAGCGTGTTGAGCTCTCTCGGCCACCGTAAATCATGGCTTTCACAAAACTATTAAGCACCATCAACATTGATGAGAATAATCTGAAATGTTTCTTGACAGGCATAAAATACTTAGTATAAAACAATACAAATTTTTACTGACTTTTGAATGGTAATGTATGAAATCAACATGAATCATTTCCTATGATTAATACATGGCCTTTGTGGGAATAACACTTTAAGTGTCAATGCAGAACAATGAGAAGTTAACTTTTCTCATTAATGGGCAACTCAGCCATTTGGTACATTTTGTAAAGAACTGCAAGGCGAATAAGGGACTATAATGTTCAAACAGAACAAACACTGACATACTGTTTAGAAATTAAGAAGCTTTATGCTTCTGTGTGTCCTTGTTTCATCAAATAATGGGTGTACGTTGTGCTTTCCAGGGTGTTACTCCAAGACTTTGAGGTGAGGTGAGGTGAGGTGTGGAGTCAACTACATCATGTCATGTAAGTAGACTTTTTGAACCCTGAGTTTCTTTGGCAGGACTCTTCCTGCTGCTGGACAGTATCTGGACATGGCAACCAACGTGTACATTAACCCCCGTACATCTTAAAATGCCGTATTTATTTCAAAATGCACTCTGTCCACACATTTTCTAACATTTTACAAAGTTTCTCATCCACACTAATATTTTGGAAAATAATAAGCTACATCAGAAAAATGTGTGTGTAAAATTTTATAAAAGCTCACAGGGTTAATACAGAGAGGCCACGCATAAAGTTATCAGGCTATTCTTCTGGTCACTATCATTTTATTAGCAAAATTTCTCTCCACTTACTGTTGCATTCATGTCCACTCAGTTAGCTTTCCATGTCTAAAATGCAACGGTCATGACAGTAATTGCAAGTAAATTTTGTCATATTTTCAGTAATGAAGATTATACGAAGTAACGTATCTTTAGTAAAACTGAAAGTGAATAGCACATAACAGTTGCATGTCACTATGAACATAAATATCTATTGGTACGATATGTGTCACATTGGCTGAACATATTTTATAGTCCACACTACAATGTAAAATGGCATTTTCAAATGTATCAACTCTTCAATGTTCTCAAAAAGCTTAATTTTCACAGGACCAAATAGCAGTCTCAACAGAAGGCCAAAATGTAGAAAAAAGGTTTTCAAATATATCTGGATTAAAGCAGACATTGCCAAAGGTTAGTGAATTATTCATAGTGATCCATGGGATCAACCTTACCTGTATGAACCAGGACGTGGTGATCGGAGCTGTTTTGGTTTTGTGTCATGGGTTTCGTGATAACGGAGATTGAATGTAAATGCACAATTTAAATGACTGAAAGAGCATGAAATTCTGACTAAATCTCCTGTGATAACTTGCAGTGTTATATGTCAATGATGCTGATGATAAAAAAAGAGGGTTTCCGCCAGCAGTTCTAGGAACTATGAAAAGGTCCCCATGTTGAGGCCACTTGGTTAACCCTTGTGCTTTGCTGACTTTTGCCTAATTTGGTAAACAAAAAATAAAATAAAAAAAATCGTTTAATATTGTTATACAATATTATCACCAAATCTTAGATTCAATCTCTTTGTCAGCTTGAATTCTTTCAGGAATTGCGTTGCTTTTTGGAACTGATTGGTTGTGGGCCTCAGTTATCTGTACTTATGCACCTCAGTGTTTAATTCTTATGCAATTTTGGCAAAGTTCACTCAAAAACTGAGGTGCATAAGCTCAGATCATTGAAACATATGATCAGTCAGTTCCAAGAAGAAAAACAAAATCTGTGCTAATTGAAAAAAAAAAAACACGTTTAGAAAAAGAATGCTTTCTATGAGAATGAAAGTTTTCTAAGCATTTTTTTTGTAGGCTGGTCATTTTTAACAAAGAGGGAGAAATCCAAAAACGGTACAAAAGTAAATCTTTGGGTGAATTGTAATTCAGCAAAGTCAGTAATTCTTAGTCCAATGTGAAAACATTATTTAGCAATTTCAGGAATAAGTAAATCCTCCCAGGGTCAAAATAATCAGAAAACAACATTGCTAAATTGCTCAGAACTTTGAAGTTAGTTCTGAGAGCTCTAGTAATATTTGTTTGCAGATGCAGCTTTGTTTGATATGCAGTATTGTTGTAATGTCATTCATCATTTTTACATGTGGCTTAAGTTTCTAAATGTGTTTGCCACTGTATATTCTGTCACATGTACAAACTGTAAATATGTTTTTTTTAATGGCTTTAAATGTTACAGAGCTTTTAGTAATTTGGTGAGTCACTTAGTCATTTTGTAAGTTGTGTGTGTGCGTCCTGCACTCTCAAGAGTATGGGACAGAAGTGTGGTTTCTGTCTCAGTAATTACTTGGCTTTTCCATGCCAGCATGCCTGGAGACACACCAACACATTCCTACCCTCTCTCTCTTTCTCTCCATCTCTCTCTCTCTCTCTCTCTCTCTCTCTCTTTCTCACTCCCTTTAGCTCCTTTGTTAAAAATATATTAACTCCTTTTTTTTCTGAACACTTCTCAGCTTTCATACTTTGTTAAATGTTTTACCATCGCCGTCCTCTTTATTGTCACACCTCTGTTTATTTTTCACTTCAAATTCTTCAGCCCAAATGTGTGTGTGTGTGTGTGTTAAGAGGAAGGTCTGAAACCAATAATTCCTTGATTTCACATCAATGAACCTTTGAACATGTACAACACCAATACCATCATTGTTATTGGATAAAGCTAACAAATATAGATTAACCCTAACCCTACCCTAAAGGAAAACTTTCCATCTTAGATGTCGCTGGAGGGAAGTTTAGCAGACTTCTGAGGACAATTTTGTCCCCAAACTATATCTTTGTAACCCCCCCATAAACACACACATGGCTCCTGTTCCTCATTAGGCAGAAGGCTCTTTCATGGTCAGATCCAATAAAACTTGAATGCGTCTGTCTGGAGCAAACATGGGCAGAGAAGCTTATTTGTGTAATTATTGCAGCACAACCCCGTAGCAGATCTTCCGCCACCTGCCACGACAACCACTCCAGCTCTACAGGGGCTCGACCACATTACCCCACGTCAGCAAGCCCACGTCACCCTTCTCAGAGGGAACTTCAAATATTATTATATAATGGTTTAAAATTGAGCTTGATTTCCTGCAGCAGAGTGGTTTGTTTCTGGATTCAGAACTAGAGCCAGAAAGATCAGATGAAGTGTTGTGGGAGTATTAATATATTGATTTATTACTTTTACAAATTTCATTACTTGAATGTTTATTGCTTTGTAATAATTCTAAAAGTCACTATTGTTGTGTCTACACTTTAAAAATAAAGGCCATGCAACCTTTTTTGTCTAAATGGTTCCATGAGGAATCCTTAACGTCTTTATAAAAAGATTATAAAAAGGTTAGAAAGAAATGGTTCTTTAAAGAACTTTTGACTGAATGGTTCTATGTGGAACCAAAAACGGTTGGTGTCTATGGCATTGTATCTATTCTGTTCTGTTGAGAAAAAAATGTAAATTGTGAAATGGCATAAAATCCACTCTTTCAGAAGTTTTTTCTTTTCTTTCTATGAATATCTCAGGATTCAATCGGAAGAGTCTAATTAAAGATAACTGTAGATGATTCATCTTTAGAGACTTATTTTTCATCTTTGTTTTTTTTGTCAGGGTGACTGTCGTTTTGTGTGACATCACAGACATGTCATGTTATGATGACCAGTCAGTTGAGTGGGCATGGATGAGTCAGCTATCTCCAAAAGGCTTTGATCACATGACCGGACAGACCTGAATACAGGTCCCAAACCAAACTGCATTCAGTGCCTTTTCAGCTTCCAGAAGACCTGACTCACTGAGACCGAGCTGAACAAACATAAATGCTACTAGGCAACCTCATTTACCGTAAGACCAGTGCATGGGTCAAGACCAGCAAATCTGATGGACCTTTGGTAATAACTGCAGCATGAAATTCAGCTGGGCTTAGAGTTCTGACTCTGTGGGAGAGGATATGACACCACTGCTGCTATTCTTGTGTAGATGAGATGAATTTGTTCCCTGCATTCTCTGAAATGGCATCTCTCTCTCTCTCTCTCTCTCTCTCTCTCTCTCTCTCTCTCTCTCTCACGCTCAACAGAATACTCCCATGTTCATGCACAGACTGCCATATAAAACTGCATCAAGGCATTGTTTGCTTTGAGATTGTTATATAACGAGTGAATTGAGCCTGAATTTGAGAAGCTACATTTGATTTGTTTATTATGAAATGCTAATATTCAGATCTCAGCTGACAGTGAGTTCAGAGTTGAATCTTACGTCTGATTAATTTGAGCACTTTTGCTGATTCTGACTCATTGAGGTCACACATATTCCTAGAAGATAATTGTGCATTTTTTTTATAGCTAATAAAAAAACTTGTATGTCTATCTGAACTAAAATACTTAATGTTTTTTATAGTATCAAATCAATTCAAAAGACTAATTTGCTCCTGAATAACTATTTTAAAAGAGTATGATGCATTGTTTTTATTCAGGATTTTAGGTGCGTACCGTAAACCCAAATGATTTAAAAACCAAATCAGATTTTTTGCATTGTAAATAAAGTCAGAAACTACATAATGTGAAGTGAAGTGACATTCAGCCAAGTATGGTGACCCATACTCAGAATTTGTGCTCTGCATTTAACCCATCCGAAGTGCACACACACAAAGCAGTGAACACACACACACACTGTGAACACACACCCGGAGCAGTGGGTTATCTTAACTAGCAGTTAAGATAATCATTATCTTAACTGCTAGATGACAGAAAGGGCAGAGCATGTAACTAACTGCATGTCTCTCTGTGAAACGTTTTTAAGGGCCACACCCCGCTATTTACTCACACACATGTCCCTGGCAGCTCCATTCTGTTGTTATGTAAGTATGTATTTATGTCTTACCCATGTAAGTGTGCCACTGTTTATTACTAACCTGTTCATATTTGCTCTCCTTTCTCTTTTCAGCAGTACATTTCCTGGATTATCTTTTTAATATACTGCTGACTCTTGTTTGTGGCCCAGGGGCCGGTATTTTCTCTCAGTGTTAGGAGTGTTTCCTATCATATTTGTCAAACTTCAAGCCGCAGACATGGCTTAGAAAACACTGTGGCTGTCAAGGAGTAACTACGGGTGTGTGTATTGTCGCAGGCGAGCTGCAGCCTGTTCAAAAATTTACTGCATCTTTGAAGCATGTCAAGATTTGGCCTGTCCGCAGAGGGCTTGACTGTCTGGGACTGTAATAAATATGGCAGAGCATTACATATAACATGAAATAGAGAGACTGGGACCTTAGCCTGTTATTTCCCTCACAAATAATTCAATATAATCTCCCAACTCTCTTATTGAGTTATTGTGTTTTTGTGGGCAGTAGAAAGTAAGAGTAAAAAAACAACAACACTGTTCCACAATTTAGTGTGCTCGACCTTACCATGTCTGATGGTACACTGACTTACAGGCTTAATAATCTTCCCCAAACTATCGGCCTTTTCTGAATGCATGTATGTTTTGTGAACGGGGTACAAAATTGAAAAAGGGCGGATTGTTTTACGGCAGCAAAAAATGTATTTGCGAAAGTGATTTATAACAGTGAACTCAATTAACTTAGAAGGCTCTACATTGCAAATAATACACAAAACTACATGCAGTTGCTTTAAGTAAGTAATTTTCTATATTGTTGTCAGTCAGCAGGGGTGGACATAACGAGGTAAGTAGCAATTTAGGGCCTGAGGAACCAGGAGGTCCCATCTGATATTTGTGAAACATACAGGTGCATCTCAATAAATTAGAATGTCATGGAAAGTTCATTAATTTCAGTAATTCAACTCAAATTGTGAAACTCGTGTACAACCCGAATTCCGGAAAAGTTGGGACGTTTTTTAAGTTTTAATAAAATGAAAACTAAAAGACTTTCAAATCACATGAGCCAATATTTTATTCACAATAGAACATAGATAACATAGCAAATGTTTAAACTGAGAAAGTTTACAATTTTATGCACAAAATGAGCTCATTTCAATTTTGATTTCTGCTACAGGTCTCAAAATAGTTGGGACAGGGCATGTTTACCATGGTGTAGCATCTCCTTTTCTTTTCAAAACAGTTTGAAGATGTCTGGGCACTGAGGCTATGAGTTGCTGGAGATTTGCTGTTGGAATTTGGTCCCATTCTTGCCTTATATAGATTTCCAGCTGCTGAAGAGTTTGTGGTCGTCTTTGACGTATTTTTCGTTTAATGATGCGCCAAATGTTCTCTATAGGTGAAAGATCTGGACTGCAGGCAGGCCAGGTTAGCACCTGGACTCTTCTACGACAAAGCCATGCTGTTGTTATAGCTGCAGTATGTGGTTTTGCATTGTCCTGCTGAAATAAACAAGGCCTTCCCTGAAATAGACGTTGTTTGGAGGGAAGCATATGTTGCTCTAAAACCTTTATATACCTTTCAGCATTCACAGAGCCTTCCAAAACATGCAAGCTGCCCATACCGTATGCACTTATGCACCCCCATACCATCAGAGATGCTGGCTTTTGAACTGAACGCTGATAACATGCTGATAGGTCTCCCTCCTCTTTAGCCCGGAGGACACGGCGTCCGTGATTTCCAACAAGAATGTCAAATTTGGACTCGTCTGACCATAAAACACTATTCCACTTTGAAATAGTCCATTTTAAATGAGCCTTGGCCCACAGGACACGACGGCGCTTCTGGACCATGTTCACATATGGCTTCCTTTTTGCATGATAGAGCTTTAGTTGGCATCTGCTAATGGCACGGCGGATTGTGTTTACTGACAGTGGTTTCTGAAAGTATTCCTGGGCCCATTTAGTAATGTCATTGACACAATCATGCAGTGTCGTCTGAGAGCCCGAAGACCACGGGCATCCAATAAAGGTCTCCGGCCTTGTCCCTTACGCACAGAGATTTCTCCAGTTTCTCTGAATCTTTTGATGATGTTATGCACTGTAGATGATGAGATTTGCAAAGCCTTTGCAATTTGACGTTGAGGAACATTGTTTTTAAAGTTTTCCACAATTTTTTTACGCAGTCTTTCACAGATTGGAGAGCCTCTGCCCATCTTTACTTCTGAGAGACTCTGCTTCTCTAAGACAAAGCTTTTATAGCTAATCATGTTACAGACCTGATATCAATTAACTTAATTAATCACTAGATGCTCTCCCAGCTGAATCTTTTCAAAACTGCTTGCTTTTTTAGCCATTTGTTGCCCCCGTGCCAACTTTTTTGAGACCTGTAGCAGGCATTAAATTTTAAATGAGCTAATTAAGTGGATAAAAGTGTAAAATTTCTCAGTTTAAACATTTGCTACGTTTATGTTCTATTGTGAATAAAATATTGGCTCATGTGATTTGAAATTCCTTTAGTTTTCATTTTATTAAAATTTAAAAAACGTCCCAACTTTTCCGGAATTCGGGTTGTATTAAATAAACTGAATGCACACAGACTGAAGTAGTTAAAGTCTTTGGTTCTTTTAATTGTGATGATTTTGGCTCACATTTAACAAAAACCCACCAATTCACTCTCAACAAATTAGAATATGGTGATCAGCTAATCAACTCAAAACACCTGCAAAGGTTTCCTAAGCCTTCAAAATGATTTCATAGGATTGGTTCACTTGGCTACACAATCATGGGGAAGACTGCTGATCTGACTGTCGTTCAGAAGACAATCATTGAGACCCTTCACAAGGAGGGTAAGCCACAAACATTAATTGCCAAAGACCCTGGCTATTTACAGAGTTCTGTAGTCAAGCATGTTAACAGAAATTTGAGTGGGCAGAAAAAGTGTGGAAGAAAAAGATGCACAACCAACTGAGAGAACCGCAGCTTTATGAGGAATGGACTGAGGCGCTGGGGTCAAGGCATATAGACGTGTCAAGGAATTTGGCTACAGTTGTCGTATTCCTCTTGTTAAGCCACTCCTGAACCACAGACAACGTCAGAGACATCTTACCTGGGCTAAGGAGAAGAAGAACTTGACTGTTGCCCAGTGGTCCAAAGTCCTCTTTTCAGACGAGAGCAAATTTTGTAAGTCATGGCCTGGTGGTTAGAGAATGGCCTGGTGGGAAGTCGTGGCCTGGTGGTTAGAGAATCGGACTCACATTCGAAGGGTTGTGGGTTCGAGTCTCGGGCCGGCAGGAATTGTGGGTGGGGGAAGTGCATGTACAGTTCTCTCACCACCCTCAATACCACGACTTAGGTGCCCTTGAGCAAGGCACCGAACCCCCAACTGCTCCCCGGGTGCCGCAGCATAAATGGCTGCCCACTGCTCCGGGTGTGTGTTCACAGTGTGTGTGTGTGTTCACTGCTCTGTGTGTGTGCATTTCGGATGGGTTAAATGCAGAGCACAAATTCTGAGTATGGGTCACCATACTTGGCCGAATGTCATGTCACTTTCACTTTCATTTGGAAACCAAGGTCCTAGAGTCTGGAGAAAGGGTGGAGAAGCTCAAAGCCCAAGTTGCTTGAAGTCCAGTGTTAAGTTTCCACAGCCTGTGATGATTTGGGGTGAAATGTCATCTGCTGGTGTTGGTCTATTGTGTTTTTTGAAAACCGAAGTCCATTTACCTAGAAATTTTGGAGCACTTCATGCTTTCTTCTGCTGACCAGCTTTTTGAAGATGCTGATTTAATTTTCCAGCAGGATTTGGCACCTGCCCACACTGCCAAAAGCACCAAAAGTTGGTGTTGGTGTGCTTGACTGGCCAGCAAACTCAGCAGACCTGAACCTCATGGAGAATCTATGGGGTATTGCCAAGAGGAAAATGAGAAACAAGAGACCAAAAAAATGCAGATGAGCTAAAGGCCACTGTCAAAGAAACCTGGGCTTCCATACCCCCTCAGCAGTGCCACAAACTGATCACCTCCATGCCACGCTGAATTGAGGCAGTAATTAAAGTAAAAGAAGCCCTATGTTGAATTTGTGTGTTTTACATTTACATTCACATTTACATTTAATCATTTAGCAGACACTTTTATCCAAAGCGACTTATAAATGAGAACAATAGAAGCAGTCAGGTCAACAAGAGAACAACAACAGTATACAAGTGCCATGACAAGTCTCAGTTAGCCTAATATAGAACGCATAGCCTGTTTTTTTTTTAATAAATGAAAAGACAAGAAAAGAAAAAGTGCTAGTATTAGTTGGTTAAGTGCTGTCGAAAAAGATGAGTCTTTAGATGTTTCTTGAAAATGAGTAAAGATTCAGCTGTACGAATTGAGATTGGGAGGTCATTCCACCAGCTCGGCACAGTCCAGGAAAAGGTCCGTGAGAGTGATTTTGAACTTCTTTGGGATGGTACCACAAGGCGTCGTTCACTCGCAGAGCACAAACTTCTGGAGGGCACATAAGATTTAACCAGTGAGTTTAGGTATGTTGGTGTCGTGCCAGTGGTCGTCTTGTAGGCTAGCATCAGTACCTTGAATTTGATGCGAGCGGCTACTGGTAGCAGGGGCGTCGGACTGGGGGTAAAACCAGTATTGATTACCAGGGCCCTAAAGGAAGAGAGGGCCCTTGAAAAGTCTGGAATATATATTTTGGGGGGGGGGGGGCCATTAGGACTGCCTATGCATAGGGCCCGGGATCTTGTGCAGCGCCCCTGACTGGTAGCCAGTGTAACCTGATGAGGAGAGGAGTAACGTGAGCTTTTTTTGGCTCATTGAAGACAACCCTCGCTGCTGCATTCTGGATCAATTGCAGAGGCTTGACAGTACATGCAGGAAGGCCTGCCAGGAGAGCATTACAATAATCCAGTCTGGAGAGAACAAGAGCTTGGACAAGAAGTTGGGTGGATTGCTCTGACAGGAAGGGTCTAATCTTCCTAATGTTGTATAAGGCAAACCTGCAGGACCGGGTCATTGTAGCAATGTAGTCTTTGAAGCTTAACTGATGATCCATCAAAACTCCTAAATTTCTGGCTGTCCTCAAAGGAGTAATGGTTGACGAACCCAGCTGTATAGAGAAGTTGTGATGAAACAATGGGTTAGCTGGAATCACCAGGAGTTCTGTCTTCGTAAGGTTAAGCTGAAGGTGATGGTCATTCATCCAGCTAGAAATGTCACTCAGACAGGCTGAAATGCAAGCAGCTACCGTCGGGTCATCTGGTTGGAATGAGAAGGAGAGTTGGGTGTCATCAGCGTAGCAGTGGTAAGAAAAGTTTTTGTTAAATGTGAGCCAAAATCATCACAATTAAAAGAACCAAAGACTTAAACTACTTCAGTCTCTGTGCATTTAATTTATTTAATATGTGCATTTTTTTTATTTAATACACAAGTTTCACAATTTGAGTTGAATTACTGAAATAAATGAACTTCTCCACGGCATTCTAATTTATTGAGATGCAACTGTATTTGCAGCATTAAACAATGTAGACAATCACAGATGATGTGTTTAAGTTAGAATCCACTTTTGACAAGTTCTGCAAGCTCATGAATCCTCTGATTATGAAAAAGTGTAGATACAATGTAAATAAGAGATTCATTGCAGTGTAGAGAGATCTTATTAACGGTACGTCGTGAGATCACAATGAACTGAAGTGAGTGACAGCTTTTAGTGATTACTTGTTCAGTAGGTATAAATGCACAAATGAGATGACTGGAGATTTTCACTTAATAATAGATTACGTTTTAAATTTGTTTCTTGGCAAACCCTCTATTAAGCCTTCAGAACATTTGAAATTTGGAATGAGTTGCATGGGATAATTTTATGTTTGTAAAAAAGTGAAAAAGTTTATTAAATGGACAAGTGCAATCTTTTTTTACATTTGTATTTTTTTGATAGGTGATATAGTTATTATAATCTTTACACGCTGGACATGACTGTAAAATGTAAAAAATCCGTCTTTATTTGATATGCATCAGAAAAGATGAACATTTAAGCTACTCTACTGATGCTGTGAGATCCCGTTTCTGACTGTTTCTGAATGACGTAGAAATAAATGAATCTGAAAACACATTAAATCATATTTATACACTTGTTTTAGTGTCATTCTGTTTCAAATGGATGTTAATATCAGGTGTAAGCGGGCCGGGGTGCACTCCTTAGTTAAAAAAAATAGTCCACTATATTTCACAGTACTGGTATTCCATTCCAACATAACTCTAGATTTATGTCATGTTGGAATCCTATAAGAAAAATCTCTTTAGTATTGTTTAGGATTGGTTCCAAAATGTGATTCCAGACTGAATCATATAAAGTTCTTACTGTATCCCTTAGGACTAGACACAAATCCGGCATAAAGACATGTCAAAGTCAGCTCAAACCCAGAGTTTCAATAAATTACATAAGGAATCTCAGAGATCCTTATCCTGTCATCCAGGAGAGCCTGTGGGAAATGGAATCCCGTCTTCATTGGCTAGCGGGCTGATTTGATGTAACATCCTGTGTGGGATCGCGGCGGCAGCGGCAGACGAACCCGATGCCCTGCAGATGGTGCCTTAGCTCGTGCGCCCGCCCCACACCGCTTCGCACTCGACCGAACGCGAGCGCACAGACGCGTCTCCGAAGTGTGCGCTCTCGTGAGCTCATGTCATTCCTCCCACTCTGCTCCGTCATCTCTCACACTGGACCGCGCTCTCTGTTTTAATTCAGCCTATTGCCACTGAATAAGACACTGCCCCTGAGAGCGAACCGGTGCGCTTTTGGAAACGGGAGGCTTCGCTGTGGACGCGTTTACCCGCTGCTCTTCGCCCTTGGATTTGATTCGCACATCACGCTTCTTTCTTCTGTCCAGAATGGGGTTTGGCGTGCTAGTGCTTCTGTGCGCTCTCACCGGTCTGGTGTACGGGGACAGTAAACTCAAGACATGCTCGGACATCAGGCAGTTCTATAGCAGCAAGGGGTTCAATCTGAACGGAGTCCCGCAAACAGTAATATCCGGTAGGTGAACCGGTCAAACCTTAATTTCAGAGCGAATGACAGTTGTGATGAAGACACTGGATAGTCTTCAAAGACAAACTTTAATGCAAGTAGTTACTGTGCGATTCAAATGCATTATCATCTTATGTTATCAGCAGTCAAGACAAATTTCATACACAACACAATGACATAGTTTTCAAAGTGTAGTAATACAGATAACTATTTCAATATTTAATGCATAATTAATTAATAATTGAGCCCATTAACAGAAGTAAAGTTTAGAAAATAATTTCTACTGGTTGTCAAATTATATGATAAATATGGGTTATTAGTTATTGGTAAGTTATATATACAGTGTGTGTGTGTGTTTGTGTGTATGTATGTATGTATGTATGTATGTATATATATATATATATATATATATATATATATATATATATATATATAGGCTATATATATATACACAGTTGTTTTTAATGTTGATTTCAACAGTTCTAAATTAAATATTTTTAAATACATAAATGAAAAATGTACAGTTATTATGTGATATATATATATATATATCAAGGCTATAGAAGGCTTTGATTCTGATAAATATAATCAACTAATAACATAACATTATTATTATTATTATATTATTATTCATATACATTTTTAATATGATATGGAATGCCATTTTTCTTTCTTTATTTTACAATATTTTACAAGGATTCTTGCCTAAAAATCTGGCATTTTTATACCTTTTCTTCTCTCTGAAGAGCCACTTATGCATGAGACCTGTTTGTTCATCTCACTGTCTGTCACAGACCCCTGTCCTGCACATATGTGACACTCCCACAGGTCTTGGGACTTCATAATAATTTTCCATGACAGTAACAGATTCCATAACAGTTTTCCAGAGCGTTTCTTTTTGCTGTCAGCCGGTTTGAATGTGTGGCATAGTTAAAGAGATTTACTGGTGATTATGAGCTTTCTGCAGTCTCTTATGGTGTGTGTGTGTGTGTGTGTGTGTGTGTGTGTGTGTTGTGTGTGTCAGGGTGGAGTGCCATTCACATACTCCATGAAGGTAGAGTTTTCACTTTAGATTTTTGAGTTGAAGAGCTGAAACCTCAGTGGGTGTGCTGTGTTGTACAGCTAGTGATTTCACATGCACAGAAGACCTTGGTTTCTCTTTGTTTCATTGAATTTTTCTATGACCCTATTGCTCTACTGTGCTGCAGCCTGAATGTATTTTTACACATCATCCTTTTGCGTATGACGCACGAGCTGATCCTGGTCTGTATTCCCTAAAGATCAGAACGTGTCCTCCATTTAGAAGATTAATAGAGGTGAAAATCAGACGTTAGCTGCTGTACATTAATGTGATGGAGTTATTATCCTCATAAACATGTACAACACGTCCAGACGCATTCAATCAGAGTGATGCATCATTGTGATCAAGCACGTTCACGCCGCTGTGTTTAGACAGCATGCTCTAACGTGTCGAAGTGATGACGACCAAGCCCCTATCCCTAACTTCTCATCCATAAGGAGACAATGAAATTTAATTGAAACTAATTTTTTCAGAGTCAAGAGTTTCCCCTAGGAAATGTTCTGCAATTAAACTGCAGAGAACTTTCTTGGGTTATCCACTCAAGAGCTGACATACTTGTCCGCCCATGCGTAAAACTGCAGGAATCTGATTTTGGTTTTTGTGAATATTAAAGTTGCATGACTGTTGTCAGCTGTCTGGACGGGAAATCTGGACACAAACTTGGATCTTCTTTAGCAGTCTCGGTGACATTAATGGAGCCATCCGTTTTTTCTACTCTTCTCGCTCTTTTTCCATTCTTTTTTCTCCTGCTGCTAGTCAGTGATCAGCATTAACCTTAGATGGATGAATTCCATTGGGGATGTGGCTATAATTTTTGATGGGAAAAGTCTTCATTTGAATTTCTAAGGCTGAATTTGAACACTCAGCTGGATTGTATATCATCTTTCACTCTGACTCATCTGAGATAAATTTGACACCAACCCTTTGAGGGATATGTTTCGGCCTTTGGTTTTGTTTGTGAGTGTGTGTGTTTATGTTTATCGTGTTTTATCTAGTAGAACATTGCAAAGCTCATCTAAAAGCAGCTGTCTTCTATCAGGCCCCATGAGTTCTGTTTTACTCATAACTGAGTAATCATATTCCCCTGGTGATTCGGAGAGGGGATCCAACCTCGGTGAACTGTGGCACACCCTGCTAATGGCCCGAACAAGCTGAGCAACCCACACCAGAGCCTGAGGTTACAACAATACACAACGATAATCTCTTCTTGACCTTATTTCGAGAATGATTCAGTGACAGATCAGGTTAAGATGGCCCCTGTCAGTTCTTATCAGGCTCATATCAAGAATCATCTTAGGAAAGCAAGCCAAGTTCAGCTCACCTTTTATCTCAGTGTACTTCTTATTTTACTGTTTTGCACTATTCATGTGTAGTAGGTGGAGTTACACCCATTTTAAAGACTGTCATCTCGTAGAATCCTTCAAAGTGTTTTGATGCATCAGAAAACAGTTAAGAAGCATTATTGTCCAGTATGTTCCAATCATATATCACATTAATTGTACTAATCAGATTAGACTAGAGGCCAGTCAATATAGGTATAACAAATTGTCCATCCTTAATATATGGATTATGTTATTATTTCCTTTTTCTCTTCTTTTTTTTTAAAAGCATATGGGGTTAGAACCACATGCATTGTAGTCATTTCAGTTATTTAGCATGCAGAACCTGATTTTACCAAGTGAGACATGTTCCTGGGACAACATCTTTGTTGACCCTGGAACAATATTTGTGATTAATCAATCAGATTTGAAGAACAAGTTTATAGATTTTGTGAAGTTTACGCTTACAATCACTGTTTTGTGCTTGTACATCAGTGTCATTCATCTATCCTTTCCTCTGATTTTAAGGATCACTCATGGTTAAGGTTAGGTTTAGGTGTAGGGATATGGTCAAGAATAAATTTTTGGAGTAAAATGTTGTTCCAGGGTCAACAAAATATGTTGACCTAGGAACACATCTAACTCAGCAATATCAGGACGTGCTATTTAGCATATTGAGTCATGGTGCTCATATGGCATACCTGGGTGTGAGTCCAGCCATGCAAAATGGTTTTAATTAATTATTTATTATAAATTAGTCATATTAATCATGCAAATATATGTATATGTACATATTATATCCATATATTACATATAAATTTTATATATATATATATATAAATTTTCAGTGTAGCTTTCCCTGTATTATTATTATTTATTTATTTTAATAAGTGTATAATAGCTAGCCCTGTATTATTATTTATTTATTTACCAACTCATTGTTCATTTATTTACCAATAGCATCTGAAACTGCATTGAACCTGATGACGACGTGTAGCGCCCCCTAGCTGTGACTGTAGAGTATGCAGTGGTCATAAAGCAGTTGTCAGTAGTCATGTTTTAAGTCATGGACACAGGCGAGCATGAAAGCACTAATGAGGTCCCTGAGCCGTGGCGTCCTATTGGATGATGGCCGCTGTTGCGTCTGCTGGAGGCAAATAACGGTTGCTCGAAGTGAAAGGGTCCATAGTAACATCATAGACTGCAGAACTTCTTTGTGCATGAATATTTCAATATTTAAGTTGAGCACATTTGCTATAGGGCATGATTTTTGTTTTATTATTCATTCTGTGCACTGTGTGTGTGTGTGTGCATGCAAAATCATTGGATTTTGTATTGATTTGTTGTAAGTGTGTATTGATTTGCATGCATTGATTGTAAATGTTTGTTGGGGCCACACAACATGCTTTCGCAATGGATTTGTGCATTTATCTTCCAGTCCATAGCAGGATGAATTGAGGATGGGGTATTCCTATGCACACACACATAGACACGGAGTGAAGTGTTTATAGTGCTGATGCAGTAGATGTTGAAGGCATTAAGCTGTAATCTGCCCTCTGGAGCCTGAAACTCTCCACATAGTGTTTGATGTCATGCAGAGCTGAGGAACCGCTCGGCACACTGCAGCATTGAAGGGAAAAAAAGATACAGGAAAGGAGGAAGAGAAAACTGATATTGAGATTTTCATTCCAATCTGCTTCTTTTCTGTCCCTTTAAACAAGAGAAACAGATGGTTGGACTTTGGAAGTACTAGTGCTTTATTAAAATATCTCTTGATGTGTTGTTTCCTCCTTGATGCTTAAAAGATTCTTACAGCTTATAAGCATATGTTGTGCTTTGGATGGTGTTGTGCTGAATAAATCACCCCAAAATTGAAAATTGGCATTATTTACTTAACTCTTGTTGTTTCAAACTTGCGTAACTAACTTTCGGTTGCTTTTTTCGAAGCAATTACAATTAAAGAAAAAGTTTAATGTACTCACTATTTGAAAGATAAGGTATAACAATGGTTGGAACAAAACTAACTTAACCAGCAAGACTTGTTTAGACTGCTAAGGTTTGTTTGGGGTCATCTATCTCTAACCAGACTGAACCAACTTGAGCTTGTGAGCATCAACTACACTGGTCTTTTCAACTGGGCTGATCACTTATCAGAGATTTGTCTTGAGTGTAATTGTCCTGTTTTAGGCGGATCCTGTTTTTTTTCTTTTTTTTTTTTAGTAATTGGTAAAACATTAAACTGTGTGTCTATACAAGACCTTGGCCTCTCTCCCAGGATGTGATCCACAACTGAATGATAGTTATGAAATCAGATAACGCCAGCACAGCGCTGTGATGTAAATCTGCAATCCAAAGCAATACTTTTTGAATTATCTAGCCACTAAATATGACAAATAACTGACTCAGATTGTAATACATGCAGTGTAATGTAGTTCTCAGCCTTCCTATGAGTGAAGGACTCACGACCCTCCCAGAGGAGAGCGAAAGAGAGTTGTGATAGACCAAGGTGACCTTTAGACGAAGACATTTTTGATGGATTTGCTATTGTGTGACATCCTTTGTAGGAAGAGAGAGAGACAGAAAGAAAGAGAGAGAGGGATGGAGGTCACATTCCCCAATAGCTGCTACCTGTATATAGGCAGATACATTCCATAACCTGATATATACAGTGTCCAAAATTAGCTCTTTTTTTACCATGACTGTTAAAGCCAAGTGAATTTAGAGCATTTTTATTTATGTAACATACTTTTTTTTGTTGAGTTTAACATCTTTCTTTCATTTTAGAGTCCTTTGCTGTGTAGCACTTGAATGTTTTGACAGTTTGTTTTATTCCAATATGGTTAAATTTACCCTGACTCTGAGAAAAAGAGTCACGCTGTGTTTTCTGGAAAAGAGTGTAATCTTTATAATCCTAAACACATTTCCAACTAGCCATGATGATTCATTGTAAGGTTTTGCAAGTATACACATAATGGTTCAGATCAGGGATTTGGCTGCTTAGCTTAGCTTGGGTTGATTGGTAGATTCTGTAAATTCACAATTGTAGCGAATATAGGCCATTACCTGCACTAGAATCAGAAGGCAGTACAGTGAGAGGGATTTGGAAGAGTGATGAGGTCTCAAATGTGAAACTCAATGGGGCTTCCTGTTAAAGCTGGGCGGAACGGCGAGCTTGCAGCTCTATTACGGAGTAGTGGGAGGAGAGAGCATGTTTGGTTTGGCTGGACTCGCAGCAGCTGTATGGAGGTGTGGGAAAAGGAGAAAGATTTCACCCCATTCATCAAGGGAGCATCTGACGTAATAATGATTGCTAATAGCGCTTATGAGAAACATTCAGCCTTGTACAGCAACCTCATGCATGAGCATGAGAGCTGTGGAAAACCTGCAGAAAAATGGTAATTCTTTCATTATTTATTCAGCCTCATATTGTTACAAACCTGTATGACTGACACAAACTGTACTCTTTATTTATTTATTAATTTAGTAAAATCTACACTTAAATGTAGTACAATGAATTCTTTCTTTTCTTTCTTTCTTGCAAACATTTAAATGTATTAAAACAAGTACTGACACTTATTTATTTATTTGTGCAAACATTTAAATGTAGTAAAGCAAACACTGTCACTAATTTTTGTATTAAAATCAGCAAATATTTAAATATTGTGCAACAAATACTACCATTTATGTATTTTGTGTCTATTTATTTATTTTATATTAAAATCCTATGTATTAAAACAATTTATTTATTGATTTATTTTTGTACGAACATTTAAATGTAGTAAAACAAATACTGTCACTAAATTTTGCATTAAAATTTGCATATATTTAAATATTGTGCAACAAATACTACCATTTATTTATATATTTTTTTATTTTGTATTCAAATCTGCAAATATTTAAATGTAGTAAAACAAATGATGTCATTTACTTTTGTATTAAAATCTGCATATATTTACATATCATAGACTAAATTCTAGAAAACACAGGATGAGATGGAGACTCCCTGTGCGAGCACATGCGAGTAACTGGTGGACTTGTCGGTGAATGGTGTATGGTAGATCCGTGAGAAGAATTGGACTTACGGGTGAAGAATTGGACTTACGGGATGCATCATCAGTAGTGTTCCTCTGGGTCATTGGGGTGTTTCGGCCTTTGATACACCCGGTGAGTATGTGCCGGAGGGAGGCTGGCCCGGAGCACAGGATGCACCCAGGATCTTCACCAAACCACTGATGGAGATTAGTTGGTGTTGGGAGGACATCATATATGGCTCTGATGGTAAAGCTCAAATCCCTCGCTTCCATAGCCCATACATCCCTCCAGCTCAGCCTCCTCCTTTCGACACTCTCCCACCGTGTCCACCGTCCCTGTTTGCCGAGTGCAACTGCCTTGGCCCATCTTGTCGTTTCCTCCTGATGCCGCACTTCCTCCACCACCATCTTCCTCCTTGCTGGAGCAGTGGCGTTTCTCCAGGGTGGGCGACTAGTTGTTAGTCCAAGGCCTCCTCTTCCTTTCTGAACGTTCCCCACAATATCAGCATGTCTAAGAGCTGCTGTTGCCTCCTCTACTGCTCTTGCTGGTCTCCATTTGCGCCCAGTAACCTGGATCGGTGCATTTTCTCTGATCACCGGATCTTTGGATTCATTCAAGGTCATCTGCAGACGTTTTTTAGCACACTTGAACTCCTCTGTAAGGCTGGTGAGGGGCAGCTTGAGGACACCGTTTCCGTAGAGGCTTATGGTGGTGAGGCAGCGTGGAACTCCAAGCCATTTCTTGATGTAGGCTGTGACTCTTCTCTCCAGCTTCTCTACTGTTGTGATGGGCACCTCATAGACTGCCAGGGGCCACAGCACTCGGGGTAGTAGACCAAACTGGAAGCACCAGGTCTTCAATTTCCCAGGTAGATGGGTGTTGTCAATCGTCTGTAGGCCTGCATTGATGTCATTACGCAGTTGCTTCACCTGGTCTTTGTCTTTCAGGCTTGCGTTATAAAGCCTTCCGAGGCTTTTGACTGGCTGCTCAGATACAGTAGGGATTGGGTCATCGCCGATGAAGAACTGCAAGTCAGTAAGCACTCCCTTCACCACTGAGATGCTGCGTGACTTAGCTGGTTTAATCCTCATACGGCCCAACTGATGTTCTCCTCAAGCTTTCTGAGTAATCTCCTGGTGCATGGAACGGTGGTAGTCAGGGTGGTGATGTCGTCCATGTAGGCTCTGAGGGGAGGGAGGCGCCGACAAGAGCCGAGTCTTTGCCCACCTACAACCCATTTTGAGGCTCGGATGATGATCTCCATCGCCATGGTGAAAGCCAAGGGAGAGACGGTGCATCCAGCCATAATGCCTATTTCCAGGCACTGCCATGAGGTAGTAAATTCAGGCGTAGTGAAGCAGAATTGCAGGTCCTGAAAGTAGCCTTTGACCAGGGTTGTGATGGTGTCCGGAATGTTAAAGAACTCAAAGGTAGTCCAGAGGAGCTCATGGGGCACAGAGCCGAAGGCATTTGCAAGATCCAGGAAGATCGCGTGGAGGTCCCTTTTCATTTTTTCATTTCCCTTTTCCATTTTTGCCATTTGGATCTAGTGCCAGATCATGCTGGCATGTTCTAGGCAACCAGAGAAGCCAGATATTCCTGCCTTTTGAACCGATGTATCCACATACTTGTTTCTGTGCAGGTATTCGGTCATCCTTTGAGCAATGACCCCGAAGAAGATCTTACCCTCCACGTTAAGCAAGGCAATGGGGCAAAACTGGTTGATGTTTGCTGCGTCCTTCTCCTTTGGGATAAGGATCCCACCTGCCCTACGCCACGCTTTGGGTATGGTCCTCTTCTTCCATAATATTCTCATGAGGCTCCAGAGAAACCTGCAGACATCTGGCGCGTTCTTGTACACTTTGTATGGGACTCCGTTTGGCCCAGGCGCTGATGCTGTTCGTGCCCGATGGACGATCTTCACCACCTCTTTCCACGTTGGAGGACCGATCTCAAATTGATGCTCTGGGGGGTTGATTGGTGGAATGTCTGGAGGGATGGCCAGGTGTTCATAGCGCTTTGGATCAGAGTGCGTTGATCTTAAGTGCTCCTCCAGGTCGTTCTTTGTTGCTTTTAGAACTCCACTTTTCTCCTTGGTGAAGAGAGTTTTCAGGAACTTGAAGGGATCTTAGTAGAACCGTGTTCTTGTTTGTTCTTTGTTCCTCCTTCTTTTCCGTGAATTCTCTGCTCTACGAAGGGATGCCAGACGTGTTTTAATGTCAGCTTGGAGGGTGCTCATGCCCTCCTTTTCCACATCCGAGGCCTTCTTCCAAAGTTTCCTAAGTTGTCTCCTTTCTTGAACAAGGCGCTTGATTTCCTGTTGCCTCCTGGAGACTGGTGGAGTGGGAGTCTGTTTAGTGACTTTCGACTCTAACACCCCAAAGCGTTCTGCTCTATACTGATAGATGATGTTTCCCATATCCTCCAACTTCTTCCCCACTGTGCCTCGAAGTTGTTTGAGGGACAGGGTCAGATCTTTATTCACCGTTTCCCACAGCTTTTTCTCCACAGCACCGGGCCACTTCACACGCAGTCTGTAGCTTGGAAGTTTCCACTCGACTGCAGGTCGGGGAGGTTGGGTGGGTTCCACCGCTAGTTCTGTGCTTGAGTTTACCTCTTTCACGACTGGGTGCTGATGCCCTCCAAACTATGGTTTTTGTCCAGTTGGTGAGCTTCACTCGACTGATTTGACCCCTTCCGCAGGAAGTAGGCAATGCGAGGCCCCGTTTTGTCAGCCGTTTATTTATTTATTTATTTATTTATTTATTTATTTATTTATCTAAATCTGTAAACTTTTAAATGTTGTAAAACAAATAGTTATTTATTAATTTTTGTATTACAGTCTGCATAAATATCATGCAACAAATACTACCATTTGTTTATTTAAAATCTGCACACATTTAATTGTAGTGCACTTAAAAGGCTGGTTGCATTGCATGTCATTTAAACAATCTTTTCATGGCAGTTCTTGATCAGAAAAAGCTGCAAGGTTGACCAGACTTTGTTGTATGTCAAAAGTCTTGTTACGCAACATTGTGTGGGTTGGTTTTCATTATCAATATGTGGAAGGAGCCAATGAAATAATGTGTATTTGTTGAAACCAACTATGACAAATTGTTTTTTTAGCCTAGAAAACAAAATGTTATGCAGTTCACAATTTCGTAATGCTAGAGTTTCCTTCTACTTTGGCTGAAATATTAATTTATTATGACTCTAATGAGAATTTCCATTGTGCCTCAGTAGATGAAGAGGTTTTGAACAAACAGTGTGCTAATTGCGGGGTCTGTCCTCCCTGAGGCAAATGGGGGTTAAGTACCGCGTTGACAGCTACAGTGGAGATGGAGTGGGCTTTTCAGAACTCTAGTTCATGGGTCGGAGTTACTTGGAAATGAACCTTCAATCTTTGTGTTGGGAGTGTAGATATTTAACTGTTAAGTTACCAACACCCTTACTATGGGTACTGCAAGTTCTTGCATAACATTCTGATCTTTTACTTTGACCCATTGACAAAAAAATCTAAGATAAAAAGAAGAAAATAAAAGATAAGGTCATTAAGATGTTGTCTTAATGAAGCTTTGTTTAAAACGTCTATCAAGTAGCAATGTGAGTAGCTTCATTCTAGAAAACAACATCAGTGTAGGTACAATACTAAAGTAGGACAGAGGCTGCCATCATGTGATCATTTGTATTTTTCCGTACCGAGCAGGGAATTTCATCACAAACGAAATGTTCAAATGCTGTCAATTTCCATGCATCGTTCTTTAGAGACAGGCCCTCGAGACAGGGAGAGAGATATGTTCTGCTCTCTGTGAGTTGGATGAGATTGATGTATTTTTAGATGTGCAAAAAGCTCAGGGCGATCCATTTATCTCTCTCATTCTCTGGAGAAACAGCTAACATTAAGATAACAGCACAAAAAGACGTATAAACTGTCATCTCACGCAGCACACTGTGTGTGTAATTAGAGACAAATTGGAAATTCTCTCTTGTTTCTTGTTTGCTATTTTTACTCCTTTCTTTCTCTATTTATGTTCCTCTGAGCCAAAGTTGTTCATAAATAATAGAGATAATCCAGCTTTTTTTTTTGCTGTATACAGTTTGGTTGAATTTGTGTGTGTGTGTGTGTGTGTGTGTGTCCGCAAAGTATTTGGACAATTAAGTCACACTTAAAAATGCAGGAATGCATTTGCACTATAAGACAAAGTATCAAACCAAATTGCATTAATTTTTAAGAAAGATGGTAGAAGTCACTTTTCAAGCAAAACTTTGACGCAAACAAGTTAAAACAACAGATAAACTGTTCACAATAAATACATATAGACAGTTTCTGGTTCTCGAATATAAGTGGAAGATACAGTAGTTGTGGTGATGAACTGAATGCTGCTTGTGTCCTCTGTGTTTCCACATCTCTGTCTCTTTAAATCCCATGTTCAGGGAAATGACCCTGCTGGAGGTCTGAACTCTCTCAAGCTCTCTTTCCATCTCTGCATGCTGATTTATATCAAATGTATGTTTCCAGTTTGATGTCAGAATGAAGTGATTTCCAGTGGAGATCTATGATTTTTGAATGAGATAGCTCAGCATGTTATCTGAGTGGACAAGGGGTTTTGTTCAGTGGTCTGGGGTGTATCGGGGCAGCTTTCCCACTGAGACACATTTTGCTTGCTTGTGTGTGTGTTTGCTCATGAATACATATCAGACAGAATTACTTGGTCTAGAATTATCTATAATTGTCTGTCTGTCTATTAAAATTAACATTGATTTAATTGTACAACATCTAATACTAAAATTTATTTATATGTTTGTTTGTTTATTTGTTAATGAAATTAGCATGCAGTTAAATGTAGTGTAATAAATATTGTTTTATGTGAGGACTGTTTCTGACTTTTTAACTCACAGTTCTTACTTTTTTCTTGCAATTCACAATTCTGGCTTTGTTTGAGTTTATGTCCTGTAATTCCCCTCTGAATTCTGAATATTCTGAAAATCTTGGAATTCTGTTTGTTTTCACCACAAATAAAAAGGCAATTGCGCCTTCTCACAATTCTTCATTTTTCTTGCAGTTGCGAGTAATATTATTAAAATTAGCATTCCTTTTATTCTTCATTGTACAAAATGTACCACTATATATTTGTTTATTTATTTTTGTATAAAACCAGCATACAACAAATGCTTTTGGAATTACTTTTTCTGCCACAGAAATAAAAAAAATCAAAAGGGAATTTCGACTTTTTATCTCACAATTCTGACTTTGTTTCTTGCAATTCCGTCCTCTTTCTCACAATTCCGAGTACTGCTGTCGAATAATTGATCACGATTATTTGGATACAAAATAAAAGCTGTTTATATAATATATGTGAAAATATATTATATTTAATTAATAATTAATAATATTTAATAATATTTAATTATTTAAAACTTATTTAAAACTGCTGTTTATATAATATATGTGTATGTACTGTGTATTTTTCTATATATAAATACACAAACACCTATAGTATATATTTTGAAAATATTTACATGGATTCACATGTATACATTTGTATTCATATAATTTATATGTAAATATATTTCATATATAAACCAAACATATTTTTCTTAAATATATACATACATGTGTGTGTATTTATATATACATAATAAATATACACAGTACACACACATGTACTATGTAAAAAAAAAAAAAAATAATTATTTTGAAAGCAATTAATCGCGATTTATCGTTTGACAGCACTAATTTTAATGGAATAAATTAATAAATCGTGCGCACAATATACTAATCCATTCCCTCAATGTACTAAAACGTGCACACAATAACCATATTAATTCCTCAATTTCTTGCTAATCCGTTCCATCGATTTGCTAAATTATGCGCACAATTTACTAATTCGTTCTCTATTTTTATAAATCATGTGCACGATTTAGCAAATTGAGGGAACGAATTAGTAAATCGTGCACACAATTTATAAATCGAGGGAACAAATTAGTAAATCATGCACACGATTTAGCCTACTATTTTTTTTTCCTGCATGTCATGTGCGGGGCTCCATAAATTCTCGCAATGCTGACTTTTTTCTCACAAATCTCCAGATGTGGATTTTGAAATATGGTGATTAGTTCACAGATATTAGTTATTAACAGTAGCAGTTAGCTGATCAGGTTGAGATTTTATGGCAGATGTATGTGGTCAGCATGCACTGAGCTTTTCTTAAATGAGCCCAGCACATAGAAGGAATCTGTCTCTTTGGCTGTGAAAGGAGGTGTTCTCCTCTGTGACCCAACTACATGGCATCACTCAACAAAATTGAATCGCAAATCCACACGGGAGGAAGGAGAGGAGGGAGATGGATGGGTCGGGAGAGAAAGACCATAAGAAAGTGAGCAATGCTGACACATCAGTTTTACCAGTGGGTCTCCTCAAAGTCATTACAGTAGATTACATCTCACCATGACACGAGTCCATCTCTTTGTTGCTTTCAATAGAAAGTCACAGCTGATTTACAGTCTACTAGAAAACCTATTCCTGTTCTTTCCCCTTTTTACTCTTCCATCATTCTTGTACCTGTGAGCTGTTTGAGCTTCAAATGTGTCTGTAAAAATGCTTCTAGCACATTGATTTTTGTTTTCCCATTTAATAAAAGAAAGAATAAAAAATAGTTTTTTATGCTTGAATGTGTGTTCTCAATTTCAGTTTAATAGACATTGGATAATGGAAGTAGAAATCACCAAAAATAAATTCTTTTTTTACATTTACATATAAACCCCTCTAAATCCATCAGAACCAGACTAGACTTGGGGTGGTGCTAGCGCAGTGGATAAGACACATGCCTTTGGTGTGAGAGATCTGGGTTTGAATCCACTGTGAGACACCAATGTGTCCCTGAGCAAGACACTTAACCCCTAGTTGCTCCAGAGGCGTGCGACCTCTGACATATGTGGCAATTGTAAGTCGCTTTGGATAAAAGCGCCAGCTAAATGAATAAATGTAGGCCGGGCCTGTAGAAACCAACTTGTTGACCAGATAAGACATGCATAAGACAAGAACAATCTTAGGAAATGTAATGTTAATATGAAGGAAACTTCTTTAATGGTTTTTCACAGGTGTTTCATCATTGAATTATGCTTTGCTTTGTGTTGTGTTTTAGGGTTAAAGGAAATGCCATTATCGTAATATATAATGCCAATTACCAGAACCTTTACAGTTTTTCTAAGAATTCTTTTCTTACAATGTAGAACTGTTTTAATATGTTTTTAAATATGTTATATTATGCATACAATTTAGTAGGACTTTAAGAAAATACATGAAAAAGGTCACAAAAAAGTGAATACGTTGTGTACGTTCAGATCAAAGCATAAACAACTCATCCGTGTACATATGTTGCATACGTTGTTTACGTATGTTATTCTCTTCAAAATGGCATTATGGGTCACACGGAGGAGACAAATTGTTGATTAAAGTTATTATTTTAGTTTTCTTTGTGCACAAAAAGTATTCTCATAGTTTTGTAAAAGTATGGTTGAACCACTGATGTCACTTTTTTTTTTTTACGATGTCCTTGCTACGTTTCTGAGCCTTGATTGTGGTAGGATCTTTGCTGTCTATGGGAGGTTCAGAAAGCTCTCGGAATTCATCAAAAATATCTTAATTTGTGTTCCGAAGATGAACATAGGTCTTACAGGTTTGAAACGACTGCATAATTGATGACAGAATTTTTCTTTTTGAGTGAACTATCCCTTTAAGGCAAACATTAGGTCATAATGTTTATTAATCAGACCAAATACAACTAGAAAGAGCAATATGTAGCAAGCAGATTAGGCACTGCCCTTCATAGATTGATGGGGCTAAAGCGTCCTGTGCTGCTCTTTCTCTTGTGTAAATGAAACAGTCCAGCTGTTGGGAATCACAGTGATTAGCATTGTTACATAACAAGAGTGATTTCTGACTGCTGTTGACTGTCTGACGTCAGACATGACCTTCTTTGTTTACATGTTGAGTGGGTAGCAGGGTGTTGTATTTGTAGATACGAGAGAAAAAGCAGGGAAAACAGAAAGATGGAGTGAAATGAGGTACATGGGAGTGATATCATACTTACTCTTTCCAGCTCTGATATTGACCCTTTGGATGCAATTTTGTAAAATGGCCACAAATCGTCTTTTATTGCTTAGTGTAACTTGCTCATAGATAGTTGCCATGATGAAGAATCTTCACATCGATGCCACTACTAATATAATATTACATTTTTTTTTTTTTTAAGAATGTACATATATGTTTTAATTGCAGATGTGTTACTGCTCATATAATTTATTTTAAGAAATGTGTGCATTTTGTGTATATTAAATTAAAACTATATATAATATGCCAACAATGCACATACGGTTCCTCTGACACCTTCTTCCTTCCTCCTTTTCTGATTTCTCTTTCTTATTTTCTTAGTTATTGATATTCTGCTAGAATCAGTTTGTTGCTTTGAGATGAATAGATATAGCTCTCACAGGTCTGGCTGTGGATGGAGAGTGTGTGTATTGATATAAAAGCTGTTGGTGGACACTGTCTGGCTTTTCTAGGCTTTTGCTGAAGCAGCAGATGTGACAGTTATTGATCCTCTTCAGGGTTCACCTAATCCGTACCTGGCTCTTTGAAGTCTGTGCTAATGTTACATTTGTGCTGTCATGTATGGTTTCTGAGATTACTTAGAAGAATGAGCCCAGGACATTACGTGTGTGTGTGTGTGTTAGGGTTAGTTTGGTCCAGCAGTGTCAGGCCTTTTGCTCCATTGCATAAGGTCTGGTCCACATTTAATCTTAATACTGACACTTAGACTGTACGTGATTGTCTGATTGACATGTTAAAAGACCAACCAAAGTTAATTTTGTTTTTGTGCCATTTCAGGTCTTTATTATATGAATCTGCATCAGATAGTCATTAAATAGTCTGTGTTTGTGCTGTCTGAGGCTGAGATTAGGGCTAGATAATTGTGAGAGGTTGGGAAAAGTGTGTGTTTGTGTGTGTTCATATCATGACCATTTTGTGTTCTGTTCTCCAGGTGCTTGGGCTGTTTAGTCTAATCTTTCATTACTCTCATGAATGATGTGCGTTTTGTGGTTTTTGATACACTCCAACAACATAGGCTCTGTTTGAAAGCTGACTCATTTCCAATAAGATGTTTGTTGCTTTAATTTGTAATTTTCTCATTTCCAGCCAAATGCACCGAGCCACTACAGCTGCACTGGAAAAGTCATGGTTTTAAGGTTTTGTCTTTTCCAGGTTATGTCTTTTTTTTTTTGTTGATTCACCTGGGCACACTGCATTTCTTGCCTTGTACCTTATATGTGCAATGACAATAAAGTTGAATCGAATCTAAAACTAATCTAATTTGATTTCATGGCTAAATTTAAATACCAGCAGTTATTTCTTCATAAAGCAACATAAACCTTCATAGAAGTTTGCAGACCATAACTTAGAATGACACATTCGTACTGCACATCTACTTTGTTTGAAGGCCAGTGGTTACACTGAAGTGATATCATTACGTGAAAAGAGCCACTGTTGAGTTTCTGAATATCGCAATATCGAGAACTGGAACTAGCACAAAAAAAAAGAAAAAAAAGGAAAATGTAAGTTTGGTTTCATGATGTTTGTTTTCATTAACTGTTAGTTATTCATCCATTTAATTTTTTTTAATAATTTTACTTTTCTACAACAACTATAGTAATAATTCACACATATTTTAATTGAAAATTATAATTAATATAATAAGACGTATAGTAAAAAAGATAAGATGTTAAATAGATGTTACACTTTATTTCAGACCCCATAGTCATACGCGGTCAATTGTTTTTAAATGTAAATTATTATTTTTTTACTGAGCCTGATCTCTTCCCCAAAAAGTACCTCTGGGAACTTTTTTACTAGAGCGAAATATGTAGCGCCATGTACTTTTCGCGACATATTCGATGTGAAATGTCCTCTGAGTGGTGCGAAAAGAGTGTTTGTTTTTTCTCCCTGTACCAGATGAAGTACATATGGTACGTTTTATGTGACGTTGGTTTTTGTACTTTACCGCAGTTCTGACTTAAAATGTCAGTTGAGTGGCGCGGTAAGTCTAATGCTCCTCAACGGTTTAAAATAACGTACCATCTGCACTACACCTAAACCTACCCAATATTATGAACAAATGCAACGCAATCATAAGTATGCTATTTTAGCTTGTACATATCACTGCAAAAGATATTTACTTGCTATTATGTATTTCGCATCTTGCAAAAAGGTTCCAACAGGTACATTGTCGTCATGAGATCAGGTTGTTTTTACGTGATAGAAATTCACATGGTTCTTAGAATCTCCAAATGAATTCAATTGGATGTTGTGAAAAGATTGTCTTGTTTGCATCAATAACCAAATAAAGATGTTTATTGTTTCTTCCTCTGAAATAAAAAAATGTTGCAGCACCAGTAGTGCCAACACATAACAGTACGGGTGTCCCGAGTTCGAATCCTGGCTTTTGGACCTTTCCTGATCCCGCCCCCCCCCCCTCTCTCTCAAAAACGTTGTTAATGGAATTGTAAAGTGGAATCAGCAATTCCTTACAAATTATATTGATCCCTACCTAGTGAATTTTGGAAGACATTCCTTCAGAATGGCTCTCTAAAGCAATTGTTTTGTCAATGATAGTTTAACATGTCTGCCATTACCACTCAGCCTTTACATTGCTGTGCGGTCTGGACTGTGGATCTTATTTACAAGACATCTATCACCTGAATGGGTGACAGTGTTCAGAGCCCCAACAGCTGTGTAATCCTCCTCTGCAGGCCATCATGGGTTAGATTATCACAGTGGGCGGCCTTGTAGTAATAGACCGTTCTGATGCATGCTGGGAGTCTAATGACATCATGTTGAGATTGCGCAGAGCTGGGTCATGATACAGCGTGTTACAGCCGCTCTCAGATTAAAGCCTTTCACCGCTGATGAGATGACAATGAATGTGTAGACAGAAACTCAGTTGGTATATGAAAGAGTCTCGAACACACAAAGACGACCGCATAAAACTCTGACATCCCATTCACAGACATCACAGGAATCAGCTGATCTTTATATCACAAAACGCTGTTGTGGTTTCTTTTCTTTCATTGTTCAATAAGATCTTTAAAAGTTCTATACATAAACTCTGAAGAAGAAAGACCAGACAATATTCAGAAAACAACTGACCCTTGGCAAAACTAAGTGCATAGTTTTACCTCTTTTGACCATGTATTTATTTTATTTTTTATTCATTTTGAAGTGCACGATATTTAGGGTGAATAAATGACAGAGCTGAAATTTCTCTTTAAGGGGAAACTTTCTAAAAAACGAATATGGTCCTTTTAAAACTAAGCTCTAAACTTTATGACACGACCTCTTCAGCTTCTCTTGGCACCTGTGTTGATCTCGTCATGGTTTAATGAGAACGTGAGGACAGTTCACGCAAAAGCCAAACCCAGTGTGTGGTTTGTTAGTGGAGGTGAGGGATGAGTGAGGAAAGTGTTTGGGCTCTGTTGGGTTTTTGGCAATGACGCGGTATTCCGTACTGTTTGGTGAACTCAGTGTTTGTTCTTCAGTCTAACTAAAGACAGAAATGCATTAGAAGAGACACAAAACACAAACAGAGAGCGAGAGAAAGATATTGCAGGGTTTGTTCCCCGTGGGATTAAAATGCCTCTGAGAAATTGAATATCTGAGGAACATCAACGCCGTAATCCGTTTCTAAGTGGAACACTGGAGCTTCTTCCCTCCCTCTGTTTTTCTTTGCTCATCTTTCTCTGCATCCGCCCTCTATCCATCATTCTCTCTCCTTGTCCTTGTCTCACTCTTCTGCTTTTCTCCATCTGTCCCCCTATCATCTTCCTCTTCGTGTTTTATTTGTCATCTCGCTTTCATCACGGCCGCCTCTTGTTTGTTAATTTAGTTATTTTATTATAATGAATTAATAATTAAATGGAATTGTTGTTTTTAAATTCAATTAATTAAAAAAAAGTAACTGATGCAGAACAAGCAACAAATAAAATAAGTAAAAACCAACTAATAAAATAAGTGAATTAATATTGATAAAAATAGAAATAGTGCAAAACTGAATAAAACCAAGACATTTTTCAAAATACTAATTTACTGTAATAGTAATGAATACATGAAATTATTTTAGTATGAATTAAATGAAATGAATGATTTAAATAATAAAACATTCAAAACTTTTAAAAACTGAATTTAATTGAATTATTGATGCAGAACAATAACAATTGTAAAAATAAATAAAATAATTTAGCCAGTATTAATAAAAAATAGAACAAATAAACCAAACAATAGTTAAAATAAGAATAAGTGTATGTTAAAGTAGGAAATAACACTCAATAAACTTACCAAAAGACACATTTTGTAATAATAATGAATGTAAATATTTTAAGTATTATTATTAAAATGAAATTAATGTTTAATACATTAAACATTAATTAAAGACATTAATTTAAAATAAGCTAATGAAATAATTTTTCAATATTGATCAATTGTGGAAAAATAGTATACTTTTTTTTATTAAATGAACAAATAATCAACAAATTCACCAAAAGACTAAATTGCTGTGAAAAATTTAGAAAGTAACATTAATTCTCTCTCTCTCATCTCTTTCTCCTTCACAGTTCGTTTAGCAGCTTAAAATGATGCGCATGTAATTTTGATAAAATGTTCATGTGAATGACCTCACTGTGATAAGCTCTGCAGCTACAGTACAGTATTTGTGTGTGTGTGTATTTATATATGTGTTTTTTTTTTTTTTAAAGCAGAGCTGATATGGTTGATTTTGAATCCTCTGGAGTTTATTTATGTCCTGCACTTAAAGCAAGGACAAAATTCATGGTGTGCTTGTCAAACATCCCCTAATCATGTTCTTTGGGATCCCACTGCCCTCTGAGGGCACGAGCGATCTGTCCTACACACTCAACTGAAGGACGAACAGAAACCGAGAACGATGTGGGGTTTTGTGTGTGTGTTACCATGCATTCCCTCATTCTTACATGTTACTTTCTCTTTATCTCTCTTGCTCAGTGCACTGGAAAGTGTGTTAAACTGGAATGACATGTATTTCCCCAATGATGTATCGCCCAAGAAAAAACATGCTAGTCAACTGATAATACAAACTAAACTATATTTTCGGAAGAAAACTGGAGTTGCTTGTCCATGCAAAAGTACAATATAAACAAAAAAATACTATCCATGTTAGGACATTTGCTCCACACAGTGTAGACAAACCCAGACCCGCACCCAGAAACAGACACAAAACACCTTGTCATTTAGCAAGAGCAGATTCAGTCTGGCAGGCGGTAAAGTGTGTTTGTGTGTCATGCACGTTCAGATTAAACTGCCAGAGAACATCAGCTCCCTCTCTGACAGCCTGTAATTTTGAACTGAGCCTGTCCAGACAGGCAAGTGCTTGTGTGTGTGAACCTTGTTCTGAAATATGAGCAAGGGGTACTTACTGAACTGGCTATCGCTCACACTTAAGGTGGGGTCAGATTTACTGTTGTTCGGCGAATTTTCACAGGCCAAATCCAGTCATTAAGACAGGAATCGATTGGGAATTTCAGCTGTCGGCGAAAGATTTCAGATTTTCCCCACATTGACAGACAGAAATCTGCTTGGTTTGAAAATTAATTTGTGAGCTGTGCTTCATACATTTATGTTTTTTGCCTATAAAATTTCACTGCAGCTTTGTTAATATGACCAACCTTAGAGTTTGAATGACCAACCTTTGAATGACTCTTAATGACTCGCTCTAAAAAATAAAGGTTCTTATGAGAACCATTATTTTCTTAAAGTGAAGAATATTTATAATCTAAAGATGTTTTTGCCCACAAGATTTCATTAAATGTTCACAAATGTGACGATACCTTTAGGTTTGGGATTTAAATGAACACTATACACTCAAAAAATAAAAGTTCCAAAATTGGGTTTTTGCAGTAATGCCATCTAAGAACTGTTTAGGGTTTTCTCCGAGAACCTTAAAAGAAATATTTTCTTGAACACTCTAAAGAATGTTTTTCCAGTATAAAGAAGCTTTTGTGCATTGAAAAGGAACTTTAAATATTAACGGTTCTTCATGGAACCATAGATGTCTTTAAAGAACCATTATTTTTAAGAGGGCGTAGAGGCTTTGAATGAGCTCTTTTTACTTGGGCCAGTAAGAAACCACCCTAGAAACCACCTAGCTGAGGAACACACTAAAAACCTCCTTAGCAACAGCACACCAGCATTTCAGCAGTACTTTTGCACAATCAAGCACCACTTACATCGATAGTAAAAGGAAAAATCTAGCTTTTGGCTTAAAGTATGTTTTAAGTACTGCGCATGTGTTTGACCTTATTTTGAGCAATTGCCTTCGCGCGTTTAAGAGCCCTCCAGAAATTCTCAGCTCATTTTGAAAAGTTGCCCCTCCAGGATGTGTTCTTTATGCAACCTTTGCCTTTCCTCTGACAGATCACTTAAGTAGTCTGACTCACTTGTGTTGTCATTCGGTTTTAATGAGCTGTTTGGTTTCTGGGAGGAGGTTAGAGCATTGACGTGTCTGATTTAGAAACATCACCACCGCCTTCTGTTTCCTGTTTTGGGTGGTTCTGATCTGCACATAGATCAGTATTCACTGGACTGGGATTTTAGTTAAACACAGAAGCCTTTTTTTGCTATATAGGATTCTTGAGTTGACGATTATGTGTTTTGGAGATTAAACAAGTTCATTATAGGTTATTCAGATCAGTGTTTTGGTTTCTGAGTTCTTTAAAGTACCAGTGGATAGATGGATTTTTGATGTACTACCGAATAAAATGTTCCTTATAGAGCTTAAAAGGTTCCTCTTTGCAATCTGGCTTTAAAGGTTCAGTATGTAGGATTGACACCAAGTGGTTGAACAAGGTATTGCATTCCAAATTAAAAATATCGGTGAGGGTTTTTTTTCACTCGGCTCGTCCTCCTTATACTTGACGGAAGATTGATGACACAAATGGGAACAAGCGCACTTGACGATGAATGAAATGAAAAACGTGTTTTCCGCCAACTGGCAACCCGGGGTCTCAAAATACAATTGAGTAAACTGGAAGTGGGCGGGTTTCACAAACCAAAACAAAGACTGACATTCTGGCCTGGAACGCACATTTTCAAAGGAGAATAACTGACTGTAGCATTGTTTTTCAGATAATCAATTATGGTAACTTTTTTCTTAAATATCTGCAAACATATTATGTTATTTTATGCTTTAGTAGAGTCAAAATCTTACATACAGCACCTTTAAACCTAAAAGACTCTTTTTCCTAAAGGTAAAGCGTTTATTTCTGTGCCACTAGAGTAGCCTAATAGAATCTGATGTTTGAGCTGCCTGGCACAGCAATTTTGATTCATCCAATGTCGTGATTTAGGACAGCACTAGACTGGGTAGTCATTGTAACCCTGTTGAAAACAACAATTATTTTGCAATTCTGTGGTATAGAAATGACACACTGCATCTTTAAGATGAAGTCAGAAGGTGAACTGTCTCTTGTGAACTCTTGCTGCAAGAAAAATTGCTGCAAAATGTATAATTGGAACAATGAGGAAATCTCAACCTTCCCATCAGCTCTTGCTAATGAACACCTGCACTTTAATGTCTATTTGCATCATCCTGTTTGTGTATGTTTAGTATAATTTAGTAATAGGCATAAACTCTGCAAAATCTTCCGTTGTTCATGATGTTCGCCAGTGCCTGTTAGCTCTGTTGGGTTTTCCATCCAATACTGTTCCTCTATTGATTGGCTGCTTTGGAAATATTATATGGAAAAGAGAGGAAGTGATCTTCTCAATGATCCCGTGGCACATGATCTGACATGCACTTTGTGTTTTTGGCACAACACGCAGTAGACTGACAGATTTCAACTAAGTTAAATGTGAACCTTTCATCCATTCACTCAGCCAGCTCTTTATGATGAGAGTAAAAAAAAGGATAAAAAGAAAGAGTTGGACAATATGTGCTTTGTACACCACTGTGGTGGAGGGTAAAGGGTAAAATGATGTAAGTGTGGTCACGTCTGAAATGTTCCAACCAGCAACCTTTATTCAAACACACACGTGTAGTCATACTGATGCTTTCAGCTAATATTTGAATGTCTGACAACTGTTCTCCAGACTGAAAAAATATTGACAAACGAGTCGGCCAACCAGCCTCTGATTCCAGAATTTGAAGTCTGTTGATGTGGATGGTCTAGCTGTCAAGTTTTGATCTTATTTACACAGCAAGAATTCCAGCTTTTAGGTTGAGCTATACGGTTAGTGTGATTGACAGGCTTGACCAGCCCATTTTGTAAAGAAATCTGTGGCTTTTCCACAAAATGAGATTTCCAGTACTGACTGAAGCTTTATAGTATTAAAAAAGATTATATTTGCTAATAATCTATAAAATCTGTCAGATAATATTTGACCATTTTGGCTATTGCTGCTCTCCTTTCTGGCACACATTCACTTTTTGGGTGATTTAAAATATGGTTTTGCACAGACATGCCATGTGTTAAAGTGGTGCAACAATTTAGTGAAGGGAACACTTTTGAATTTTTGTTTTCATGTAGACACAGTAGAAAGGGCTAATTTACTGCTGCTGATCTTTTTTTATTTTACTCTTGAGGTCTGCAAAGAGAATTAAACAGAAATCAGACTCATAGGATGTAAGACATACACAAATATAACACTTTTTTTCTTTCACTTTTAACTGTGCCATAATTCAAATTCTTTATTTGTTTGCAGTTTTGCCTAGGGGTGTGCACGGATAGTCGAACATTCGAATATTCGTTCTGCTCTAATTATTCGATAAATAAAAATTTCGCAAAAAAAAAAAAAAAAAAAAAAAAAAATCACAATAAAACCTAGTTTGGTTACTCTCTGTGATTCTCCATGGCATATTTGAAGATGTATGCAAGCAAAAAATAATGAATGAATAAGGGGCCGTTCACATATCGCGCCTAAAAACACGTGGAAAACGCTAGGCGCGCCGCTTTCTCCTCCTTTCCAAAGCGCTCGGGCAGAAGCGCTCCTGAGGTGTCTGCCGTTGCTAAGCAACAATGACGCGCTCTCTCCAAGAAAATGCAGAAATTTCAGCAAAGGATAAATGATTCCTTTTCAGGAACTTGAGCTGCGTCAAGCGCTTTGGGGAACTTCCCTGACGAGACATACTCTGAATATCGTGTGCAATCTTTCCAATGGAAGGGCATGAGGTCACGGGCGGGGTGACGTAGCGACAGTGTTGGGAAGGTTACTTTGGAAATGTAATAGGTTACAGATTACAAGTTACCCTATTTAAAATGTAATAGTAGTGTAACTTTTTTAATTACTTTAATAAAGTAATGTAACTAATTACTTTTGAGTACATTTTGATTACTTTTATAAACTTCTAATGAATGTTAATTTGCAACTGTTAATCATCTTCAACCATTTTACACCATGCAGGTTTAGAGCTCAATACTGTCAGACTTTCACCATCCTTCATCACCTGAATTAAGATGATCACATTTGAACACATCCACCACACAATCAGACTTTAGTACTGCCTTTTACTTAGAGATTGATCTGAAGTTCAAAGCAGATTTAAAATCAAAAGAAATAGTTTATATATACTGTTTTTGAAACCAAATCTTTGCATAACTACAGGCATCTAACTGCATCTAACAATGGTTTGGGGAAAAAGTTAATAAAAAAATAAAAGCATATACATCAACTCAAATAAGGTTATCTAATAAGCATGTGTCCTATTTTGTGTACTAAACTCCTGAAACATTGGTGTCTTTTTGAAACACTGCTGTCTCTTTGTATATGATATGATGATAGTTTCTCAAAATAAGTAAAAAATGCTCATGAGCAGGGCCGGCCCTGACCAATTTGCTGCCCTAGGCAAGATTTTACCAGGCGCCCCATGCATCACAGCCCATTTCACCCTGTCATTGTGTTCATGATTTAGCATATATATATATATAGATATATATATATATATATACACACACACACACACACACACACACATTACAGCAGAACTGTTTCCAACACTCATAATAAATCATCATATTAGAATGATTTCTAAAGGATCATGTGATAGACCGGATGTCACATGTGACACTGAAGAATGGAGTAATGATGCTGAAAATTCAGCTTTGCATCACAGAGATAAATGATAATTTAAAGTATAATAAATTGAAAACAAATTATTTTAAATTGTAATAATATATCACAATATTACATTTTTTTCTGTATTTTTGATCAAATAAATGCAGGCTTGATGAACAGAAGAAACTTCTTTCAAAAACATTAAAAATAGTAATGTTTCCAAACTTTTGGCCTGTACTGTATCCCCCCAAAACTGCACAACTGTAGAGTAAAACATTAATAAAAAAAGTGATAATAAAAAATGCGTCTTAAAACTGACATGATTGTACAAAATCACAGTCTAGGGACTCAGGACTCAGAACAACTGCTAACATTAAGTTTAAGGTAAAAATAACTGCCATAAAATTATAGTATCTTACTCCTATGCAATAAATTGTTCATTCACTACATTTACCTCAGTCTTTATCCTCTTCTCTTTGGCACTGTATCTATGCTCATTTATAATGTGTCATGTAAATTCGGCCTTCCGTCACAATCAGGAAACTTTCACCGTGTCTAGAACTGGCGCGAGCTGCCAGGCCCGTTTCTACGAGCTGTGTGTTAACAAAAGCAGTGCTGTCTACATTGGAAGCGGCGTCGGGCACGCTACACAAAAAATTACCAACAACTGATCGTGCGCGCGCTCTGTTTCTGACGCACTTCAAGTACTCGATGGGCGGGGGAAGATTGAAGAGCCGGACAATTTTTTTTTTTTTTTTTTTGCTTTATTTGGTAGTATTTCGAATTAATGGTTTTTAAATAGTAGCCTATTATAAAAAAAAAAATATGTAAAAAAAAAAAAAAAAAGAAATTCACTCGTTCACTCATTCTGGCGCCCCTATGGATGAGTGGCGCCCTTAGCATTTGCCTATACCGCCTATGCCGCGGGCCGGCCCTGCTCATGAAGTGATTTCCATGAGGGGCGGACTGGGAAAAAAATAGGCTGGGAAATCTCACACTCATACACCCACAACCCATTCTGAAACATCGACAACCCTATTTTTTTTTGGACCTGACATGAAAAAATGTGAATCCTTAGGTTGGGGGACTTGCAACGTAATTAAGAGTTCTCTCCTGAACAGCACCTTCACTTCCATTATCCATCCATCTCTCTCATGACTTTAATACTGAAGATTTTTATTTGACTTTTACCATGTTTTGTAAGTGCAATCTAGTTTTTTGGCAAATGAATTACCACTTGAATTTATTTTTACTACAAATTCCATAGTTAAACCACGGTTAGTGCCATACCATAGGCTACATTAATTTTCCTAAGGGTTGTGTTTTTGTATGCACTAGCTCCCCCTAAACCTATGATAAAATATGATGATTTGTCTGCTAACTTACAACTGTAACATTACAATAGACAAAACTACATTAGCATATTTACAGATGAAACTGACCTGCACCTGAAACCCTGAACAGAAGAGTCGCTTCTCTGCTCCAGCTGTGCGCTTACACAGTTCACTCCGGTCTCTCTCTCTCGCATTGATTACTCGGAGTCTGATCCAAACCGTTCGGCGGAGGCGCGGAGAGCGCGCGAGCCCAACCATTGCCAGTCACGACTAACCGATTCATGATTTATTAGAGATTTAATTATCGAATGGCGGATTCGGAAATAATCGCTTTAGTATATTCGGCCTGCAATTATACAATAACAATATTAAAGTAGAAGTCCAAATCGTCTGCCAGGCCACCGGGAATAGTCCCGGTTCTCCCGATGTCCAGTCAGCGCCTGATTTCCACAGACACGCAGAACGTGCAGGATTCATTTTCAGTCTTTTTGCGGCTTAATATTCACAGACATCACAGATATCGGGTTTTGATTCAAGTGTACTGACCTACTTTGGATTTATTCGTCCAAAATGTGTCATATTGCGTCCGCGTTATAGGCTGAATTCCATTTTTATGACTGGATTCTACGAATGTGTGTTTTCCGCGTCTCGGAGATTATGGGCCATATGTCTTAGTGCAATTTGGGAAAGAAATAAGCTGTATGTGGATGTGTGTAAATATTCAAATGTAATCCTCTTTGTAATCGCTACAATTTTCATAAGTAACTGTAATTTAATTACTCATTTTTTCTTAGTAACTGTAACTGATTACTGTTACATTTATTTTGTAATTAAATTACGTAACGCCGTTACATGTAACTAGTTACTCCCCAACACTGCGTAGCGACCAGGAAGCTATAAAGGCACCTGCCACGCAGCTGACTTCAGCTTCTTGTCCTTCAGCAAGCGCTCTGTGTGTGCATGTCTTTCTGGTTTGTCAGTCTTATTTATTGTCATTTGTCACTATTAGCTCTTTTAAGTAGCTATAGTATGTCAGAGAGCAAAGCTAAGACTGGCATCTGAAAGGTGAATCCAGACCGCGTTCAGATTGTGTGTTCCTCCCTACTCAAAAAAGCTAAACGTTAGAGGCGGGGATACACACGGTCTGTGCGTGGTCTGCCCGGGATCAAAGCGCCCTGCGTATGATTTCATGTGCGCTTCGATCCCGGAGGGCTCTCTTCGAGAAGTGAGCCTTCACCAGCGTTCCTCGCGATGCCGGTCCCGCTTTCGCCGAGGCGGAGCTGCGCCGGCATTCGTTGGGTTCGCAGATCGATCTGCTGGAAGGAATGGAGACGGGCACATCCTCATCTCCTACCTTACCCACCAGATCTGCCCGATTCCGGGGTTCGGAAGCCCAAGCTTTGGTTCTTCCCCCCGAGCATCGGGCTTGACGCTCTGCCTTTCTTTCTCCGAGGAGATTGAGACGGAGGGTGTCGGCGAGCTTGTAGTTGCACAAACATAAAGTTGCATAAGCACCAGTGTACAACAAACAGTGTTATGCCTAACATTATACGGGCAGCGTTAATGAGCAGCTATTTAATCTCCGAGGGGATTAATATTGTTTTTGTGACTAAGCTATTCGCGCGCCGTCGAGGCAATGCGTGTATTACATCATTTTCAGTTTTGATGTGAATTTTTCCATACCCGACCGCGTGTCTGGTTATTTAAACTCCATTTAATAAGGAGGAGTCAGTTCTATCACTTCAATGTGTACTTTACCACAATCTAGACCGTGTTTACTTGTCTGATTGTTTGATTACATTAAATTCTGAGAAATTTAATGACATTGAGAAGTTAATATATCACTACAATGTGTACTTTATCACAATCTAGACCGTGTTTACTTGTCTGATTGTTGGATTGCATTGGATTCTGAGGAATCTAATGACTGTTATCTAACTTCGAAAAGTTCAATATATCACTTCAATGTGTCTTGTGTCACAATCCAGACCGTATTTACTTGTCTGATTGTTTGATTGCATTAAATTCTGAGGAATATAATGACAGTTATTTGATTCATGAAGTTAGATGGACTGGAGGGACTGCTGGGCGGGAGCAGCCCCCTCCGCGTACAAACAGAGCGTTGCCGCTTTGGGACCAGAGGCTGAAGCAACGCTCTGGGCTAGTGATTTAATCCGAATCCTAATCCTAATCCGATGGAGCGTACTTCAGGCTGGGAGGTCCACGGCCAAGAAGTCATGACGCATTTCAGTTACGACTACAGAGGGCGGCCCCTACTGGGGTAGAGCGGTGTCCACCTCATTACACGGTGCCCGTCTCACCTCAGTGCCCTCGAGAGGTGGGTCTGCCAACCCTGCCAGAGTTTCAGGGTGCAGCGGCTTCCAGCGAGCACTGCTCTCAGTTATTTCCGCCCGTGAGCGTAGTGGAGCTGAGACGCTCGCCGCCCCTTCGGGGGCCTCTTACACCAGAGGTCAGTCTCGAGAGACTGATTCCCTTAGTACATTAGTTAGCAGCGTGGAAACCACTGCCAAATGTATCTCAATGGGTCCTGCACACAGTAGAAAGAGGCTTGTTGAGACCCTCCTCCCTCCTCCAGTCCAGAGCTCCCTCTATGAGGAAACTGTACACCCTGAGGTGGAAGCTCTTCACCTCATGGTGCAGAGACCGCCAGCTTGACCCTGTTAACTGCCCAGTTGGTACAGTTCTTGAGTTTTTCCAAACTAGGCTCTCTGCGGGGTTAACTCACTCCACCTTAAAGGTCTACGTGGCGGCCATAGCTGCTTACCACGTCCCTTTCAACGGTCAGTAAGTGGGTAGACACCCCCTAGTTACACGTTTCCTCCGTGGTGCACTGAGGCTGAGACCTCCAGTACGGTCCCGTATTCCCCCGTGGGACTTGGTTGTGGTGTTAGAGGCTCTCTGTAAAGTTCCATTCGAACCAATTCAAGATATATCAGATAGACATCTGACCCTTAAGACTGCCCTGTTACTGGCTATTACTTCTCTAAAGAGAGTTGGAGATCTTCAGGCCCCCTCGGTGGCCCCTACCTACTTAGACTTTGCCCCTGGTATGGCCAAAGCATTCTTATACCCTCGAGCGGGTCATGTTCCTAAAGTTCCCTCTGTTACTCCACAACCCATAGTACTGCAGGCCTTCTGCCCTCCTCCCTTTCGGGAGCCAGACCAGGAGAAGCTAAACTGTATGTGTCCAGTTCGAGCGCTGGACGCATACATCCACAGAGCTGCCCTGTGGAGAAAATCTGACCAATTGCTTGTTTGCTACGGTCTTCCTAAAAAGGGTTTTCCTGCCTCTAAGCAGACCCTTAGTCGTTTGATAGTCGAGGCTATCAACGTATCCTATGAGTCCTCTGGTCTTCCCCTTCCTTTGGGAGCCAAGGCTCACTCCACTCGGGGTATGGCTGCCTCTAAGGCCTCTCTAGCAGGTGTGTCCCTCTTGGACATCTGCAACGCTGCGGGATGATTGTGTGTTCCTCCCTACTCAGCAAAGCTAAACGTTAGAGGCGGGGATACACACGGTCTGTGCGTGGTCTGCCCGGGATCAAAGCGCCCTGCGTATGATTTCATGTGCGCTTCGATCCCGGAGGGCTCTCTTCGAGAAGTGAGCCTTCACCAGCGTTCCTCGCGATGCCGGTCCCGCTTTCGCCGAGGCGGAGCTGCGCCGGCATTCGTTGGGTTCGCAGATCGATCTGCTGGAAGGAATGGAGACGGGCACATCCTCATCTCCTACCTTACCCACCAGATCTGCCCGATTCCGGGGTTCAGAAGCCCAAGCTTTGGTTCTTCCCCCCGAGCATCGGGCTTGACGCTCTGCCTTTCTTTCTCCGAGGAGATTGAGACGGAGGGTGTCGGCGAGCTTGTAGTTGCACAAACATAAAGTTGCATAAGCACCAGTGTACAACAAACAGTGTTATGCCTAACATTATACGGGCAGCGTTAATGAGCAGCTATTTAATCTCCGAGGGGATTAATATTGTTTGTGTGACTAAGCTATTCGCGCGCCGTCGAGGCAATGCGTGTATTACATCATTTTCAGTTTTGATGTGAATTTTTCCATACCCGACCGCGTGTCTGGTTATTTAAACTCCATTTAATAAGGAGGAGTCAGTTCTATCACTTCAATGTGTACTTTACCACAATCTAGACCGTGTTTACTTGTCTGATTGTTTGATTACATTAAATTCTGAGAAATTTAATGACATTGAGAAGTTAATATATCACTACAATGTGTACTTTATCACAATCTAGACCGTGTTTACTTGTCTGATTGTTGGATTGCATTGGATTCTGAGGAATCTAATGACTGTTATCTAACTTCGAAAAGTTCAATATATCACTTCAATGTGTCTTGTGTCACAATCCAGACCGTATTTACTTGTCTGATTGTTTGATTGCATTAAATTCTGAGGAATATAATGACAGTTATTTGATTCATGAAGTTAGATGGACTGGAGGGACTGCTGGGCGGGAGCAGCCCCCTCCGCGTACAAACAGAGCGTTGCCGCTTTGGGACCAGAGGCTGAAGCAACGCTCTGGGCTAGTGACTTAATCCGAATCCTAATCCTAATCCGATGGAGCGTACTTCAGGCTGGGAGGTCCACGGCCAAGAAGTCATGACGCATTTCGGTTACGACTACAGAGGGCGGCCCCTACTGGGGTAGAGCGGTGTCCACCTCATTACACGGTGCCCGTCTCACCTCAGTGCCCTCGAGAGGTGGGTCTGCCAACCCTGCCAGAGTTTCAGGGTGCAGCGGCTTCCAGCGAGCACTGCTCTCAGTTATTTCCGCCCGTGAGCGTAGTGGAGCTGAGACGCTCGCCGCCCCTTCGGGGGCCTCTTACACCAGAGGTCAGTCTCGAGAGACTGATTCCCTTAGTACATTAGTTAGCAGCGTGGAAACCACTGCCAAATGTATCTCAATGGGTCCTGCACACAGTAGAAAGAGGCTTGTTGAGACCCTCCTCCCTCCTCCAGTCCAGAGCTCCCTCTACGAGGAAACTGTACACCCTGAGGTGGAAGCTCTTCACCTCATGGTGCAGAGACCGCCAGCTTGACCCTGTTAACTGCCCAGTTGGTACAGTTCTTGAGTTTTTCCAAACTAGGCTCTCTGCGGGGTTAACTCACTCCACCTTAAAGGTGTACGTGGCGGCCATAGCTGCTTACCACGTCCCTTTCAACGGTCAGTAAGTGGGTAGACACCCCCTAGTTACGCGTTTCCTCCGTGGTGCACTGAGGCTGAGACCTCCAGTACGGTCCCGTATTCCCCCGTGGGACTTGGTTGTGGTGTTAGAGGCTCTCTGTAAAGTTCCATTCGAACCAATTCAAGATATATCAGATAGACATCTGACCCTTAAGACTGCCCTGTTACTGGCTATTACTTCTCTAAAGAGAGTTGGAGATCTTCAGGCCCCCTCGGTGGCCCCTACCTACTTAGACTTTGCCCCTGGTATGGCCAAAGCATTCTTATACCCTCGAGCGGGTCATGTTCCTAAAGTTCCCTCTGTTACTCCACAACCCATAGTACTGCAGGCCTTCTGCCCTCCTCCCTTTCGGGAGCCAGACCAGGAGAAGCTAAACTGTATGTGTCCAGTTCGAGCGCTGGACGCATACATCCACAGAGCTGCCCTGTGGAGAAAATCTTACCAATTGCTTGTTTGCTACGGTCTTCCTAAAAAGGGTTTTCCTGCCTCTAAGCAGACCCTTAGTCGTTGGATAGTCGAGGCTATCAACGTATCCTATGAGTCCTCTGGTCTTCCCCTTCCTTTGGGAGCCAAGGCTCACTCCACTCGGGGTATGGCTGCCTCTAAGGCCTCTCTAGCAGGTGTGTCCCTCTTGGACATCTGCAACGCTGCGGGATGATCCACGCCCTCTACATTTGCCAGATTTTATGACCTTGATATGCGAGCCACTCCGGGCTCTTCTGTTCTCTCGTCTTAGCTGTGCTCTTTGGATACACACTAGGCAGGGATTTGGAAGTCTGGCAGCGTGGGCACATCGTTTCCCAAAGCGATTGACGCAGCTCGAGTTCCTGAAAAGGAACATCTCAAGGTTACGAATGTAACCCTGGTTCCTTGAAGGAACGAGACGCTGCGTCGCAGAGCCATACTCCCAGCATCCCTGCCGGCACTTGCTTCCCTACTCGAAGCTGAAGCCAGCTGCGTGCCAGGTGCCCTTATAGCTTCCTGGTCGCTACGTCACCCTGCCCGTGACGTCACGCCCTTCCATTGGAAAGATTGCACACGATATTTAGAGTATGTCTCGTCAGGGACGTTCCCCAAAGCGCTTGACGCAGCAGTTCTTTCATCTTGGCTGAGATTTCAACGTTGTTAAGGGAAAGGATGAAGCTAAATGTTTAGTTCTTGTCACATGACCTGCGGTGCGCTTGCGGCATTCTGAAAGTTGAGATGTTTTTAACTCAATGTGGTGCGGACGCGCCTGGAAAAAACGGGTGCGTCGCACCACGTGCGAACTTGAGCACGAAACTTGAGCGCGAAATGTGAACGGCTCCTAAGAACTGCGGTCTTCTACAGTACTTCAAATATGCCGTGGAGAATCACAGAAAGTGGCCGAATTCAAGAACACTGTTGCAGCATCTCTCAAGTAACGAATAAACACCGCTAACTTGGAGAATGCAGTGAAAACTCCTCTTCTCTGCCCTAGACCCTCAGCACAAACATCTCAGGTTTCACGATGAAAACATGAGAGAAGTAAGAAAAAAAAACTTTTTGAAAATTATCAGAACATTTTCCTTGATGCGAGTGGTGCGGATGCAGCCGCCGTCACCAACGATGAAGAGGATGCAATGCCCACTCGTCGGAAAAGGCTGAGCCAGTTCTTCAGCGATGATTACAGAGAGTCCAGCCGAGATGAGTGGGAACAGTTCTTGCTGGAGCCATGTATTCCACCAGATGAGGATCCCATTCAGTGGTGAAACGAAAACACGTAGCGCTTCACAAAACTTATTCGCTTAGCACACCATTATTTGTGAGTCCCGCCAACGTCTGTGCCGTCAGAGCGCGTTTTCTCCGCGGTCGGCCTTATTGTTAACAGACTAAGGAGCCAACTTTCCCCCGATCATGTTTACATACCCGTGTTTCTTAACAAGAACATGTAAAACAATAGAAAAAAAGCAAAAAAGACTTGCTGACAGTTTAAAAGTTTCAAAGTTAAGTGGAGGCTACGTTCTACAATAGCCTAATTGCTGCAGGCTGCTTTACGTTTTTTCTTTGTTCACTTTTTTTTTTTTTTTTGCTTTTAATCTGTACTTTTGTTTGTTTGCACAAATTGTTAAAGGTTTTCAGCTACAAAACACGATGTGTAATGTTCAAGCTTATTGTGTGTAAGCTTGTTCAAAATTACGGAAACAATAAATGTTGCTGAAAAATAACGTCTGTCTCATTAAACTTAATTTAAATAAATGAATATTCGAATATTCGTTTTTTGTGAGCTCAAATATTCGAATGTGATATTTGCAGAAAACGCCCATCCCTAGTTTTCTGATAATCTGATAATGCCTTTAGTGACAAATAACAGTGTAGCAATCCTTGGTAGCTGTTTTTCAGATAATGTAAAAATCTAATCAAGATGCTCTGTTGTTCTCTAAAGATGCTGCTGGAAATTATTTTCCAATAAGGTTTACAGATATTTACCAGATATGAACTTAAAGCAGAGCCCTGTTGGCAATACAGAAATGTGGCTGGGGTTAGTTAGGAACTTGAATTTTTTTTCCCCAAGTGCAAGACACAATCTCTCTAAAATTCATGGCCATAGGCGAGAGAGAGAGAGAAAGAGATGGAAAGAGAAAAATGGGCATTAGAACAACAGATCAGTACCTGAACACTGAAGCAGGAATGTAGTTTTTAAAACGAAAGTGGGATAAAAAGAGATACAAAGGGGGAGACGGTGAGAGAGATGGGCATTCATGCCTTTCAACCTTCTGTTGATGAAAAGCTTCCTTTCAGTGCAACTATGAAAGAGGGATTAGGGAGAAGTGGATGGTGAGAAAGAACATTGCATTCCTCTAAACGCTGCCCCCATTCATCTGTCTAAACACCTTAATTTACTCCCTGTACCTCAACGCTGTCTGTGCGCTCATGAAAAAAAAATATTAAGAAAGCTGAAATTGAACATGTTGCCATTCCTTATCTACTATTCCTATTTTTCTGTACTTTTGTCTCTGTGTAGCTTTGTTAATGTGAGTGGTGCCATGTGTGAAAGAAACCGTTTGTAACCGTGACTGAAAGATTACATATGCAGGTAGAGTAGTCGCTCTGGCCACACTTAGAAATTATGGTTTTATGGTTATGGGTTTTATTCATCATGGCTGCAATAAACAAAAGTATCAGTAGACACAATGCTAAAACTTTTGATCAGGATAAAGATGTGTACATATTTGTTATTTTTATTTTAAATATTTTATATTGTTTTCATTTAGTACTGCCGTTCAGAAACAGAATATGCTTACATGTTTCCTAGAAGACAAAATAAGTCAAATTTAACTTGATCTTTAAGTTCAAAAAGTTTTCACCCCACCACACTCTAAGTGTGTGCAATAGTGAATGTTTGAACCTATTGAAATTCGAGTTGTGTGTGAAACTCTCAGCTGTCATCAATGTGAAAAGATGGATCTCAAAAATCATACAGTCACTGCTGGAAAGGGTTCAGATATGCAAAAGATGCTAACCAAAGAAGCAGGACCTGGAGGATTTTTCTGAAGAACAGTGGGCAGTTTAACTGTTCATGAACAGCTATTACAAAATAAAAATGGATCATCTTTGTACTCAATTGAGTCAAAGTAGTGAAAGCCACAAGGTTTGAGGTATTTTTCATGTCCATGGCATAATTGGTTTAAAACCTGAAATACTTTAGGTCGGTGTTTTGTTCAAACCCCTAGTTCATAGTATGAACAAAAATAATACTGATGATTGCCTTAGCCAGCACCACCAATTATAGACTGCAGACTTTCTTAATGCTCCAGCTATCTAATATCACTCTCCTGAGGATTTTCTCGAGAATGGCTTCGTTCATCAATATCAACCTCATTTCCTTTTAATGAACTCATTTTACCTTCTAGATAATGCCAGAGTGCCGTCTCTTCATTAATCATTATAGGCAAATAAACAAATGTGTGCCTGCTGAGGCCTAAAACCATGACCAGACGGTCTGTTTCAATGATCTTTGACCTCCACTTGTATCTCAAAAAGCTGTGAAGTTTAGAATTCTTGGATCCATGGAGTGTGAACTGCAGCGTATATATATATATATATATATGACCCCTGTTAGAAAGTGTGAATGATGTGTGTTAAAGCAATTTGAAAACTTTAAATTGGATTGTACTCAGGCAGAGACAGGGACAGATGAACTCTTGTGGTCCCTTGGATACTGTGTGTGTGTGTTATTGCATGTACCGGCCTGATAGGACAGGCTGGTATGATGCCTGGCTCCTAGTCGCCCGGTCGAGCAGCATTTCGGACTGAATGCACCCAGCTTCCTATTTGACTTCTGCTCTCATTCACATCTTAATTTGTGATGTTATGCCAGTTGACTAATCAATCAAAATATTAGATTTAATTTCTCACTTTTAGGGTTGGGCAATGTCTACAAATTTGGCATCGGACGATGTCTACAGTGAAACATCACGATGGATGATGACGCGAGCGGAGGGAGGTTGGGTTTTTGTTGGTGTTGTTACCGAGGCGTGAATCCTTATAAGAGAAACAACTAACGATTCCTAACACAGTGTCTACACCGGATGTGAGCTGTGACGTGACAAAATACTATAGAACCACTGATCTAAAAAAGAGATTTATTATATATAGATCGGTCAATATATATTGATAATCAGTGATGTTGTCTACACTGGATGTGGCAAGGCGTGGCACCACAAATCCCTGACAGTCAACTAATGCTGCGTTCTATTTATGACTTGCTGACACAAATTTCAAATAATTTAATGGTCGCTTTGTTTCGTCCAGTGTAGACAGTCTTAAGCTGATGCAGCGCGCCGCTACACAACAACAGTTGCATTCAGTGTAGACACTGTGTAAGTAGAGATGACTGAGGACGATGGTCAATGATTTGCAGATCCTCAGTATCACTGACAAACATATTGCGAATCTTGTAAGTGATGGGGGGAGGGGGATCACGATGCCAGCTCAACATCATGATGTTTATCAGCCGATGGCATCGTCTATCGGCCCAACCCTACTCACTGTGTTAAAGATGCTGTTGTTTATTCACTAAAATGTTATTTAATTGATATCTGTTGCTTGCAAATTACATCTGGCGTATGGAATTTAAAGAACGGGAAGACTGAATTCTTGAACACTTATAGATGATTCTAGCAGGAGAGTGTCAGAGTGTGTCAGATTTCTTGAGCTAATCCTCAGCGTTCATGCCAGAGCTTGTTCAATATCACTCAAAGACGCACATTGTGCTGAAATATCACATTATGACCCCACATGAGTCAGCAGCATGGGTCCTATGACTGTGTCCCAGGTTTCTTTGTGTCAGATGCCCATGTGGCGGTGAGATGCACACTCTTATGGGTCAATGTGGGCATAGGCTACAATGGATGACCTTTGGAAAAACAAGGAGTGTGACATCACTTCCTGTGTGCTATGACTGTTTAAATATTCTGAATGTTTTAAAAAGCAGCTGTTTATGCTTAAGTCTGTTTTTCCCCATCTCATTAGATATCATCCAATTAGATATTCCTGTATTTAATTAAATAGTTTTTCCTATTGTATCTACGGTATCCTAATTTACTAAAATAAAAATTTTAAACTGCAAATTGTCTAAAAAGCATTTAAAGCGTTTTTGTTGACATAATGGGTCAGTAATTTTATGTTATAACTGGTGTCCCTAGAAATTAATACTCTTATTCAGTAAGGATGCAAGAATGAAATTGATCACAAGGGACAGTAAAGACATTTATTATGTTGTAAAAGATTTATATTTCAAATTCAATTAAGCAACACAACTGTTGTCAACATTGATATTAATAAGAAATCGTTTTTGAGCACCAAATCAGCATATTAAAATTTTTTCTGAAAGAGACATTGTGATTTTATAGAAATGTTATACAGTTTGTTGTAGAAAACAGTTATTTTAAATTGTAATAATATTTCACAATATTGTTTTTACTTTATTTTACAGGTCCCTTTTGAAGTGTATTTTACTTATATTACATTTAAAACAATAAGTCATAAATACATAAATATTATTTATGAATGTTGTTTTTGTTTCAAAAAGGCTGTCCTGCTTTGTGCCTGACAGACTGAAGAATAGCAACATCCAACATGCTAATACCAAACTCTACAATGGTACAGTTGATACCAATTTGCTACAAAATACAAAAACAATTTTGAACACCAACATCCAGAACACCTTAGCAATACCCTCACAACCACCCACACTAACACTAACAAGCCATAGATGCTGTTGTAGTTGAAAGAAAAACTCTTAACGGATTGTCTTATGATATGTCCAGGCTTTAGCCTGTTCAGTTAGCGCTCCTGTGCTCTCATATACCATAGTAATTCATCTGCAAACTGGCAGAACCCCATCACAGTTCCGTCCTGACAGCTAAATTATATTTGCCTTCACCTCTCATTTATATCTCCTGAGGTGAGACGATGAATATTTCAGTTTTCCAGAGTGTATTTAAGTCTGCCTGGATGAACATGATTCCTGCCCGCTGGGTGTTAAATATTGGAATGGAGTTGTTTCTGTATTGGGGAAACAAAGGCTAGTGAATGTTACTTGAATCTGCATATGAACAGACACATAACCCTCGGGACACAGAGATAGCTGTTGTAATTTACACACACACACACACACACACACACACACACACACACACACACACACACACACACACACTCACACACTCACACACTCACACACACACACACACACATATTTAACGTGACCCCACCTCAGGCTATCAGTAAGATGGAGCGTATCCCACCCACACGGGCACAAAGGAATATGTGTGTGTGTGAGAGAGGATACAAATGTGTATTTTGAGATGTCGTCTCTGTGGAGGTCACGATTGGGAGGGAGAATTTATTGCTCAGAGGTTGCTCCTCCAAAGTCCAGAAGACTTAATTTAGGTTATTCTAAGTTTTTTTTTTTTTTTGACACCTACTGTTTTTTTTTTTTAATTCTTAATTTAAAATGAATCAACGAATAAAGTAAAAAAAAAAAAAAGGTTAAAAAAAAAATGTGTACATGTTAATGTTGATTGGTGATTTTGTACACATTCCTATACACTTTAATCAGTTTAAATTAAAAATAAATTTATGCATTTAGCAGACGCTTTTATCCAAAGCAACTTACAGTGCATTCAGGCTATCAACTTTTACCTATCATGTGTTCCCGGGGAATCAAACCCCCGACCTTGCGCTTGATAACACAATGCTCTACAAATTGAGCCACAGGAACACAATACAGTTTGATTTTTATGTTGACCAAGGTTGCATTTATTTGATCAAAAATAGCTTAAACAGAAAAATTTAGTTATAATTGAGTAATTGAGATATATTCTCATTAAAACTTTTCTCATTTATGCAAATTATTCTTCATTTTATTTTCCTTTCAGGTTATTTCTTCTCTCTGTGGGTGTCAGATTTGACTTATTCAAACCTTTTTTCAATGCCTTGTATTTCTTTCACTAAAACTCAGTCTAATTCCTATTTCAAACACACATATAGTCAAGTGAGCTGGCAGTGTTTGGGGCGCCTGTGAATCTGCTCTGTTGAGAAAGAGCTGACAGTTTCGTGCAAAAGCAGAGAGAGAGAGAGAGAGAGAGAGAGAAAGAGAGCAAAAAGAGTAGGAAACAGACAGACAGGCTGATGCATAAAGGGAAAAATGGCATTAAACAAGACGAGGTTTGCACTTGCTCTGATCCAGCCCGAGGTGCTGAGATGTTCCAGACAAACACAAATCTGTGCATGCATGTGATTCATCAGTCACTGGTGACTGATGTGGGTGTTGTGTTGAAAGAGTGAAGAACAGAACGGATGAAAGAAAGACAGCTGAGTTGTGTTTTTTGTGCCCTTACTTCATGATGGGACCACAGTGTCTGCTGATTCATGGACAGCTGCTCTAGGCCTTACAGACTAGAAAGTTATTTGACAAGAGCCATGTACGGTCCAACTTATCCAGTTGCTGAATGTGCTATACTATACATGTATATTTCAATCAGCCAGACAGTCTTTGTCATTAACAAACATTCTAAACAAATACGATTCTTTATAGAATATGCTAGATTTAGAAACATTATTATTTGTCTTACACAGTCAAAAACACAAAGTTGGGCTGGTTAGCATGTCCCAGTTAGCCCCTGCAAGGATATTTTATAACTACTGTACACTATCTGGAAAAGCATATTCCTCAGCCATTTCAATTTAGATGTGTATTTGACAATTAACATTATAAATACATATTTTATAACTTGTATTGTAAAATTCTAATATATATATATATATATATATATGTATATATACAAGTAATTTATGAATTTTCATTTTCTTGTATCATTTTGTTCTCTCTTGATAGCATTTAAGATTGAATATCTCGATAATGTATCAATTTTTTTATATTTTCTGATTATTATAAATGTATTAAATTATTAATAATGAATTTGCATTTTATAATTCAATCTGTTCTTCTGCATATATCTATATCTATGAAAATAGTATTTGTAAAATAAGCATAAAATATATTTATTATAGTTTTCATATACTGATAGCATTCCAATTATGTATCTAGCTAATGTATACAGTATATGGTTGTGGTGGTCCACTGCATCCTGTTCAAACTAGCACCTAATTGGCTTGGGTGGGCAGTTGCACCATGCAAACTGAGATAATACAGTCATTTTGTGGGTGTGTTTGCACCATAACCCGATTTACATTCGTTCTTGATGAATACTTCCTTTGTAGCTCAGCAACAAGGTTCACTAAACAGCAGACTGTTCTGACTCTCCCAGACACACACACCAAATCACACAACTCCAAAATATCTCATGCTGTCAAAACACACAAAGACACAGAGGGGATTGACTTTTCCAGTAGTCTGTGTCTGTAATGAATGTTAAAACAAAAGCAGAAGGAACGGATTAACCAAAGCCCATCTGTAGATGAGGTCAAGGACCGTCCCCTCGTGTTCATTTTTCTCAGCTCTAAATTACCCCTTCACCTTTTTGTCATGAAAACAAGGATTTTCATGCTCAGTGGGAGGAAAAGAGTTCAGTGTACTGTGTAGACAGTTTGTAGTCCACTGAGAACATGTGAACTTTTTAAATTGTTACAAAATGTAAATGACTCAAAGAATGCTGAAAGTGGGATGATTTTATTGCAATCATTTGCACTCGAACATATGACTGTCCTCATTTAAATATCATTTACATATGGTTAACGTCATATTTATATCTCAATGCCTATAGGCCTAGAATTGCATGTTGAATTTAACATAAAAAAACAAGACTGTGAGGGATATATTTAGATTATTTACAATAGCACAAACTGTATAAACCTCATATAATTTATATAACCCACAACTTGTAAAACTGTTATATGGAGTTGTTGTCAACTGAGGGTGTTTTTCCGAAAGATGTTTCTTCAGCTGAACAATTGGCATGTTGTAAACAACAGTACAATCTATTGAATACACTGTACTTCAATTCCTCACAGCCTCATTTTCATTCCTGTCAAAAAATGAAATATGCCACTATCCTGCCTAAGGTCTATTCAGTGTTTAACAACTTTTACCACAACAATAGATCAGCAACAGACATGGAAATATAGAAAATTTTTCATGCTACTAAAAGTGTGCTGCATAAACCTTTTTAGACACACCAGATGCATTGTAATTCATCCGGTGTGTTTGTGGCTCAGTGCTTCATTCAGAAAATGGGACAACAGGTACAGTATGAGAAGTGAATCAACATGCGCAAAAGCAGGTTAGTGTGTAAATGTAGGGCACTGGTACTCACCTGCGCAGTGGCAGCTGAGCGCATTAGACTCTGATTCAGATCCATGTCAGTGTCCCTGAAGAACTGTCCCACAGGGAGTCCAGCTGCGTCTCACTCACTTTCACCACTAATATTCCACCACTGAAAAGATACGTAGCTTGCCTAAGTTGCCTTGTATTTTGCATTCAGGACTATGCAAAGAGATATTTTTTGAGAGAATCCCTCAATTATTTATCTAGGAAAATTTGTGAATGAATAACTCTCGTATCATCATTCAAAACTGAATTATGCAACATCTGACAGTGTTTCCCCCCCCTCGTTTTCTCAACTTATCATATTTTTTGTTCGGTTCATTTCTCAGATCCCTCATTTATGCTGTTAAATGCCTGCTGATGAGGCTGCATGTGAAAAGCTGTCCAGTCAGCTCAGCTGAAGTGATTTTTGCTTGTGATTCTAGATAGGGGAGACAGATGCATGCAGCTGGATCAGAAATCCAGATTCCTCTCTGGAAAACTTAATGATCTGAATGTCATCTCAGCATTACCCGTCTGTTTAACAGGGCCTGCTGTAAGTGACGTGTAGTGTTCTTTTGTACTGAGCTGAAACCGGAAAGAGTTTTTGACACTAAACAGAAAATGTTCCCATCCTCTAACTTTTGAAAGAGTGGCTTTCGCACAGGTTGGATATCAGTGACATGAAATATTATGTATCACTGATGTTTCATATCCATCAGTGACACAACGAACAGTGCCATGTTTGATTTGAGGAGAATAAGGACAGTTCATCACATTTTATTCATTACCCATTTTTTGTCACATAAAAATATACTTTTAAATTTTTTTATTTATTCAAATTAAGTCATTGTGATTGATTTCTGTGTAAAACAGTGTTGGGGAAAGTTACTTTTAAAATGAATGCATTACAAAAAAGGTAACTAAATAGCGATACTGCATTACATTACTTTTCTTATCTGGGCAAGGCTTGCTTGTTTGTTTTTAATATAAAAGTTTTATTTTTGTCCCTTTCATACATAATTATTTTTTTTATTATTATTATTAATACATCTCAGGCTGAAATGTAAATTCTCATATCTACTGTAGAGGGCGCAGCTCAAACAGCCGTCAGTCAATATATGGGAAAAAAGTAACCGCCATTGCTTATTTGAAAAATAATATTTTCTTCCAATATTTTCTTGTAATTTAAGAAGTAACATGAATTTGAATGTGAATACTTGAAAAAAATTAATGTGATTACGTAACTTGCATTACTTGTATCTACTTTGTGCAATTTTGGTCTAAAGAAATCTCGCATTTTGGATGTTTGTGTATATTTTCTACTGATCATGGGACCCATCCACCCCCCCCCCCCCCCTCGCCCAAGTGTGTTAGTTGAATTTGTAGGAAATAATCACAGAGAGATAAAGGCTGTGATCCAGCAGCAGACAGGAAAATGTTACAGTGATAATCCTGTGTTTAGTTTTACACACCGGATCATCTGTCCTGTCTCTCTGCCCACCACGCTATATCTCACTGATACTGAATGCCAGTGTGTGTGTGTGTGTGTCTGTTCAGGCTTCATTTCTAAACCCTGCTGTAATCCATCATGTTCCTGATAACTCTCTCTCTCTGTGTGTGTGTGTGTGTGTGTGTGACGGGAACTGTGTGTGGGTGGGATTTCTGTCTGGCTTTTATTTAATGATGCATCTTACTAGAATGGGTCACATCTTTCAACTTCCTATCGTATGATATCTCAACTTCCTCTCATCTGTTTTGCGAGGCCAAAAATACTCTGGTGTACATATATGACTGAGCTGTGCTCTGCTAAGATTGCGAGATGCGAGAACAGGTGTGGTTAGCATCATCCAGTTAGCCCCTGCTGGTAGAAGTTGTAACTACATCATTTGGAACCAAAAATTTTTGTACAGTGAATTGACATCTATTTAAAACAATATAATGCACTATATGAAAGTTTGAGGCTGGAATTTATATTTTTACTCAGCAAGCATGCATTAAATTGATCAAATGTGAGATATTACAGGAAAAATTTTTTTACATCAAAGGTTCCTGAAAAAATGCAACACTGTTGCCCCAAATTTCTCAGATTTTATTAAACTATATTAAGCAGCAGAACTGTTTTCAACATTGATAATAACAAGGAATGTTTCTTGAGCACTAAATCAGAATTATAATGATTTTTGAAGGATCATGTGACACTGAAGACTGCTGAAATTTCAGCTTTGCCTCCCAGAAATTAATAACATTATACAATTTATAAAGAAAAAATGGTGAATTTAAATTGTAATAATATTCGACAATATGACTGTTTTTAATGCAGCCATGGTGTGCATAATGGACTTCTTTTAAAAAACACTTTGAAAGATCTTACCAACCCCAAATTTTAGAATAACAGTGTATTACTGATGCCACCATTTTACCGTGGTACATCCAGAACACTTCTGTGTAAGTAGTAAATAGTTAGGTCCTGTAGGATGTGTGTGTATATGGATGAGTGATGCTATCAAATGATGCGTCCCATTTTTCCCAGACTTCAAATGCCCTTGTTAATGCAAGACAAGCAGCTTCACATTTGCAGTTATTTGCAGTGGATCGTTAAGAGAAATGCACACCGCTGGCAAACTCATTTATCAGATACCTCTGAAATGCAATTGTGTTTTGGTGTGAGGGCTCTTGTCTTGTATTGATTGGGTGGTGAAGAGCTAGCGTGTTAAATGTTTCATATCAGATCACTCAGATAAAGTGTCCTTGCTTATAAATCATTCTGTGTGTGTGTGTACTGTATGTGAGACATTTGCAAACTTAGACATGCTACTGAATGTCATCGGCTTTACGTACATTTTCTCTAGCATGCATTGACCTTATCATTAATCATGCTCCTGTAATCTCAGCTAAGCATGTGTTGAAGTTAAAATAATTACTGAAATGTCTTCCTTATAGTTGAAAACAACCCACTTTACATTTAGAAACAGCTTGTTTCTCTGTTTTATAACAGTGTGAAGCATCTTCCTCAGGATGTGTAAATGGGCTAAATGCTAAGCTAATTGTCCAGGGGTTTGTGCAGTGCTCTTGTAGCAATGCTAAGAATGAAATAGTTGGGAAATTAAAAGTAATAATTGTGTTAACTTTAAAACATTAATATTTAAATAGAAAACATGTTTTAAATTGTAATAATATTTCACAAAATGACTGTTTTTACATGTTTTTTTTATTTAGCCTTGATGAGCATAAAAGACTTCAAAAACCTTTAGAAATCTTACCAACTGAAAACTTACCAACATTCACGTGACATAAAGGAAGGGAGGAAATTCACTCTGGGAATGTACATAAATGTCCTTCTTTGAGGGTTTTCTTTAAGACAGATATCCATAATCACTTCCTTTTGAATGTGGTAATGCTATAGTTACTGCTACTCATACAGTCTGCAGGCTTTGTGTGTTTCATTTGATGTTTTATCTGTGTAACTGCTTTTGAAGTGAACATTTCCTTCCTCTCCCTGGTCAAATTAACTCTCTCATCTCCCTCAGCCCATCTCTCTCTCTCTCTCTCTCTCTCTCTCTCTCTCTCTCTCTCTCTCTCTCTCTCTCTCTCTCTCTCTCTCTCTCTCTCTCTCTCTCTCTCTCTCTCTCTCTCTCTCTCTCTCTCTCTCTCTCTCTCTCTCTCTCTCTCTCTCTCTCTCTTTCACACTCACTCACACCCCACAAACACAGTTAGAGGGTCTTTTGGATTCTCATTCTGTGCTCTAATCGGATTCTAATAGGAGTTTTCCTCCCTAGAGTTCTCTGATAAGTTAATGGTCTGTGAATTGGTCTTTCTTCAATCTCCAGTCTCACTATGTGTGTGTGTGTTAGTGGGCCATGAGAGACCTTAGAGGGGAAAAACACCACCGGCTTTACTCACCATTTTAAATGCTGTTATTAGAGGTCACATAAGGTCTCTCTCTCTCTTATTTTAGTTTGCACTAGGCTGAAACCAGAAGATGTTTACAAGATGTTTATATGTATCCAGTTTTACCTACAGAGTAATCAATTTTATATTAACTCTAATTTACTGAGGTGGAATAGAACTCCAGTCCAGCTCACTTTAATGAGAGATGTGCTTTATTGATCTCTGAGGGGTAATTTAGCAAGCACACAGTGAATCTGAATCGAACAGGGGTTGCTGCGGCTGATTACTAACTGCCAAAAGATCACAGAAAACGGTTTGCCACCTCTGCAACAGTGTATTTTCCTGTGTGTCTGTGTATATTTAAACCTGATGAAATAGGCTGTTAAAATATTAAAGGGTAAATGATAATGTTAATCTCAGTAAATCTTGAGCTTGTAGTGTATACATTATCATTATAAAGCAACATTAATTCAATCAATATTTAATTAAAATAAATCAATTCTTTCCTACCATTTCTTATGATCAGAATGGCCATTTTTATTATATTTTATTTCATTTCATTTCATTTTAAACTTTTTCCATAGTTTGAAATAAATGGCAATCGGAATCATTTATTTATTTATTGTTTTATTTATTGTTTTATTTATTTATATATTTTATTGAATAAAATTGTATCATATATCATATTTATATATATATATATATATATATATATATATACAGTATCTGATGTAATCAGCCTGGTTTCTCTTATATTAGCACTGTTTTGGACAGATTGTTTGAATGCATTAAATCAGCTCAAAGCGATCTGATTGCAAGCGGAGTAGCAAAATTGGGTTAAAGGGTTAGAATAGAAATTGTACTTCATTAATTTTGTTTTAATTTCATTAAGCTATTTTAATGGGTTAAGTATTGTAAAATCAATGAATCAATGCATTAAAGGAATAGTTCACCTAAAAATAATTATATATATGTATATATATATATATATATATATATATATATATATATATATATATATATATATATATATATATATATATATATATATGTGTGTGTGTGTGTGTGTGTGTCTGTGTGTGTGTTTTCCCGAGCATTAATTTATTTCAAACTTTTCCATGCTGTGAAGTAAATGCCAACAATCTGAATCATGTTAACTATTTTTATTTATTTATTCATTTATTTATTTATTTTGCCATTTTGTAAAATAAATGAGAATCTAAACATTTTTTCTTGACAATGTTATTTTGAACCTGAATTTTAACTAATTATTTTATTTTATTTTGTTACTATGTGAATTAATATTTTCCCTTGACAGAATGCTATTTTTAATCTCTTATTTAATTTAATTTTATTTTATTTTATTTAAAAATACATTTTAATGTGAATGCCCTTGCTGACTGTCAGTCCACAGCCTCACAAAATAAATCACAATGAATCCCATCCCTTCCATATTAATTAGTTCACAGCAACACATTTTGTCAGATCCATGTTTTCTGTTTTCTTTGGGATGCGCTGGATGTTAGAGGCCAAACACATTGATTGTGTGGGTTTCATCAAGTGTTCAAGTGCCTGTAAACCTTATTGAGCAGTAACATTAAGCTCTGATAAGACCTGCATTAAATTTAATCAGTTTGCTGTGTGCTTTTATATGTCATAGTGGAAAATGAACTGTGCTGCTGGAGTCTCTCTCTCTCTCTCTCTCTCTCTCTCTCTCTCTCTCTCTCTCTCTCTCTCTCTCTCTCTCTCTCTCTCTCTCTCTGGCCTTGGATTGTAGAAAAGGCTCAGGATAGAAATGGCTGACAGCCCAGCTCATTAGAAAAAGAATCCTGTCTCTGACAGAGTGTACTCTCACCCGCTGACAAACACACGTGTGCGCACACACACAAGTCATAGGTAGAGACTCACGTTTTTGACACTGACAACCATCCTGGCAAAACACACAAGATATACACACTAACACGAAAATGCACAGTGGACCAAGTTAGCTTATATAAGAATGATGTGGTTTGCTAATTGTGTTTCAATAAACCATTGTTTATTGCTTAAATATGAGTCATCTATCTATATTGCTTCTGAACTATTCATTTCTAAAAGAGAGGCAATAATAAAAATAATAATAATTGATTATTTGTCATTAAAAAAAGTTTATTTTGTATTGTTTGTACAATATTGTTTTTGTTATAAATAATAGTACAAAATAAAATTGGAAATAGAAATAAAATAGAAACCATTTTTTAAATGATACAATAATAATAATAATTTATAAAGAATAACTAATTTCTTTGTACGCTACTGAGCTGGACATTGTCTTACAGAGTTTTAATATCAGTTGACCGTGTCATCACTTCTGTAGTAAATATTTGACAAAACACAGGGCTGAACAGCAGTCTATTGAGTGGAAATTTTTAATTACTATTTATCCCCTCCCCCTTCCCCTCCAACCCCCTTGTCATAAAAATCGTTTGTACTGTCTTATGTAACTGTGCTGTGATGTTCAGCTGTCAGTCATAGAGCTGACACATTCAGAGCTTTAACGCGGAGGGTTGATTTATATCTCTATACATATTTTTATTTCTCATAAGATTGATTGACTGATAATATTCACTAGGAAAATACTTAATCTTATATATAAATATAATATGTCTGTACACCACCATCTGCTACTGCCTTCTAAAACAGCACAAATCACAATCGTGTGTGTGTGTGTGTGTGTTTGTGTGTGTGTGTGCGCACAGACTAATACTGCTTCAGAGAGCATGTGTCTGTGCTCAGATTAGGTCAGAGATCCGTGTGTAATTACAGTTCACTGATCACTGTAGTAAACCAGTGTAAGCCTATTACTTTCTTTCTTTCTTTCTTTCTTTCTTTCTTTCTTTCTTTCTTTCTTTCTTATGGTTATATGGATGAATGAATAAACAGATGGATGTTGATCATTGATAGTCAAATGCATTTCTACTGAGGGTCATGTTAACATTGTTAATGGTCTCTCTCTGTCTCAGGTGAGCACCTGCAGGTTTGTTCTCAGGGTTACACCTGCTGCACGTCTGGGATGGAGGAGAACCTTCTGAACCTGAGCCAACGAGAGTTTGAGACTCATGTGAAGGAGTCTGGACGCACCTTACAGGCCTCTCTCAACAGCCAGTACAAGAGCTTTGATGGTGAGTTACACCTAAATGACATCACTTGACACATGCAGCATGCAGCTTTCCATCAGTTCGCTTTGACTAAAGCTTGTTGAGAAACTGATGCTTTGTTTGTCTGTACAGATCTGTGTTCTGGTATCTCAGAACGCTGATAAAACTTCCTAACAATGTTAGACAGATGGTCTCTCTGTAGGTGTGTGTGTGTGTGTGTGTGTAGTAGCAGCGTGAATTTCTCAGTCACACTCATGCCTGTGAGTATCAATGTTATTCACATCTTTTACCTGAGTGATTGTGTTTGGAGAAGCAGAGATCAGGGCCTACAAGTAAATGTTTTGACAGCATCAAACTTTCACTTGTCTTACGATAATGTGTATAATGTCTGTATATATATTATGTAGATACTTTTTTTCTCACAATCTTTCTCTGGCTTTATAATCTTATCTTTCTCCCTCACTCTGTGTAGGCGTTTTAATCAGTGTTTTTTGCTTTTTGTGTAGATTGGTGTGTGTGGGTGTGATTTGTTTTGATTAGTTCTGTCTGTTAGGAAGAGACAACTTCTCAATGATATCAAATCATGCTTTACACAATTAAATGCATTAAGTATGTGTTTTGCTGTTTTGGATGTGTGAATCGTAAAAAAAAAATTGCATGAAAAAATTAAGCTTAAGATTTCAATAATATTATTAAAGCTGCAAGCAGCGATGTACGGGCCCCTCGCACCTGGGCTCACCGCCAGGGAGTGGCTTTAGTAAAAAGGTGAAAGGTGAGAAATATGCATTTAAAGTGATAAATACTGTATAAGTGAAATAAATCAAAGTATATTCCATATATGTGCCAATCTTCCTGTTGCCAGCAGATGGCGCTATCATTATAATGGAATATTGGCCTTCAGATGTGTTCAGGCCAGGACTCTTATCAAACATGTGAAGTTTGGGGAAGATCGGACATTTTATGCCTAAGTTACAACAACTTCTATTCCCATGGCGAGATATCAAATTTTGTCACAGCGCCATGGACATGCCCTTTAACAAAAACTCAAGATCTCCACAATGTAACATTGCAAAGAACTTTAGATTAGGCCGACCAAAATAAAATGTTGATGTCATTAAATTTCTAGGAGTAGTTTTGTACAACGTAAAACATGTCACTTCCTGTTGCCAGCAGGTGGCGCTATGGCTATAACTGAATATGGGCATGTAGATCTGTTCAGGTCAGGAGTCTTATCAAACAAGTGAAGTTTGGTGCAGATTGGATATTGTATGTTGGAGTTATAGCAACTTCCTTTTTCATGGTGAAACATCACAATTTGTCAGGCCGCCACGGACACGCCCTTAAACGAAAACTCAAGTCCTTCGCAATTTAACATCGCAAAGGTCTTTAGATTACACTGACAAACTTTGGTGTTTATCTGAATAAATCTCTAGGAGGAGTTCGTTAAAGTACAACCCCTGAAAATGGCAAAAACGACACCAATTTTGCAGAGAAAATTCAAAATAACCAACTTCCTGTTGGGTTTAGAATTTCCTACCAAGAGACTTTTTTGTAGATATTGGTGTGTTATATGGTTGTACTGATTTTCGTACATGTACGTGAAATGGAGCTCGAGGCACGCTGTTTGTTTGAAATATGATTGGAATGGTTCTTGATATTAAGCGGTGTCATCAAAATCAAAGATTAAAATTATGCTTGCTTCCGAAGGGGAGACTTTGCACCCCTAATCTTGAGCTTGGCCAAATATAGCAGTTTAATTATTTTATTCCTTGGCAAGAAAACATTTTATAATGCTATGAGGACTAGAATGGAGGACAGGCAGAATATGTAGCAATGTTCAAAGCTTTTGTAAAATCTAGAATCATTGTTGAATTTGAATGTTACAAACTGCTGAAATTTCACTCTATTACTGGGATTTTGTACAGATGGTGACTTTGCTACTTAAAGTTGAAAAAAGTCAGTGTCTCTGTCGTTCTGGAGCTTATAAGTGCCAATTTAGGGTTTTAAAGCATGTCTGTGCCAGTTTACCTCCAGGAGTCCTGAGTGTGTCTCTGTGTATATAAACAAACTCTCTCACACACACATAATGTGGTGTGTTTGTGGTGAGAATGCTTGAACTGTGATTATTTCCCAAGTGCTGTGGCACAGGGAGGAGATCTGGTCAGTGTGTGTTTCCCAGCATGAATTATGCTTGGCACAGTAAGCCGCTATGGTGGATTATACCCAGGGTGTTTGTTAGTGTATGTGTGTCTGTGTGTTTCTGTACTTGTGTGTCTGTGGTTGTCTGTGTGAAGCTATTTATGTAAGATTTGAAAGACTAAAGGCATTAACAGTGCAATATGTGACAAGATTTTGTGCAAACATAATAAAACAGGCTCTCTGAATCATGTGTGCTGTCATAGACATGGCCATTTGTTTCCAGTTCTCATCCCTTACTGTCTGGAAAAGAGATCAATTTACAGCAAATTGGGGCTAAGACTCTGAAATAATAAATCTCAGATGTTGTTGTCATTTCTAAATTGATTTCAGGTTTTTTTTTCATTCTTTCTCTCACATTTTCCCTTATAATTTCAGTATAATAGCTTCATAATTAAAGAATTTAGAAGAGGAAATAGACAGCGAAGAGTCGCGTGAATGAGATTGTAATCTCTTGAGTATAATCCATCCATCCATCCATCAATTGTTCTCTCTCTATTGTTTGCTCTATCGTTTTATATGTCTTTCTATCCATCCATTGTTCTGTCTCTCTGTTGTTCTATCTATCCTTATATCCATCCACCCTTCCATCAGTCTGTCTCTCTGTTGTTCTATCTATCGTTCTATCTGTCTGTCTATCTAACCACCCATACATCCATTGTTCTGTCTTTCTGTTGTTCTATCTATTCTTCTATCTGTTCATCCACCCATTGGTCTGTCTGTCTGTTGTTCTATCTGTTCATCTACAGTATATGTCTATCCATCCATCATTCTGTCTCTTTGTTGTTTTATCTATTGTTCTGTCTGTCCATCCATCCATCCATCCATCCATCCATCCATCCATCCATCCATCCATCCATCCAACATTCAGTCATTTTGTTGTTCTATCTATTCTTCTATCTGTCTATCCACCCATCCATCATTCTGTTTCTTTTTTGTTACATATATTGTTCTATCCTTCTGTTTATCCATCGTCCATCATTCTGTCTCTCCTGTTCTTCTGTCCATCCATCCATCCATTGTTGTCTCTGTTGTTCTATCATTTCTTCTATCTATCCATCCATCCATCCATCCATCCATCCAATGTTTTATCTCTCTGTCATTCTATCTATTCTTTTTCTATCTATCCATCCATCCATAGACATATCCATCTATCCATCTATCATTCTGTCTCTCTGTCATTCAATCCATCAATTTTTCTGTCATCCACTTATGATCAATCATGTAATCTTGTTGTACACTCGTCCTCCTCTTTTTCAGTCAGTGTAGTTATTTTTGTCATCAGATGAGTCTTTAATTTGGATTTATGTTCTATGTGTTGAAAGGTTTTTCTCTAGGAAAGTGTTTTCTTTCTGGAATAGCTTTCTAGAATAGCACAGCTAAAACTACACTAGAGCATAATGAGCTGTTATGTGTCTGTTTTAGGAGGTTAAGTATGGCTGTCGATGTGTGTGTGTTCACAAAGAACAAAGAAACTGTAGGAACTATTTGTTAAAGGCCAATTTACACCTCTGATTATATTTAATTATAAAATCCCTTGCACACTGAGTTATACTATATTATATATATATATATATATATATTTTTGTGTGTGTGTGTGTGTGTGTGTTTGTTTGATTTTTCATATTTTTCATCCTTTCCTATCAAAATGCTTGCTACGGATGCGAAAACGCAAAAAATCGAACCTGGTCCGAACATTTTTTATGACAGACAAAGGTTTTGGAGGCAATGTGTAAATGTGATTGACACAAAGTGAGGTCTTATTTATTTTTTAACGGGTGAAAATTTCAGACGAGAATTTCGGACTGTGTGCAAAGACCTTAACTATCAAGCTTTAATCATCACTCTAATTCTCTATGAGGACTACACCACAGCTATAACAATAACACAAAGAAAAAATTTCAATGGAATCAATTTCGGAACAATTTTTCTAAAAGCTAAACAATAAAGTAATTGAGAGCCAAGCAGAAGCCACCCAACTTTAAAGAGCTTGAGCATTTAAAGCAGCAGGCGACAAATCTGAAGCACCCACTTATAATAAGCAGAATGTTATCGTCCATTGGTTTGGAAGCCAATATAGTTGGGGTTATAGTTAATGTTCCTGGTGTGAACTGGCCTTTAATTGTCATCCACTAGCAAAATATCATAAACGTTGTTTAGGAAAATATGACATCTTTAAAAGGTCCTCACACTAATACAGCTTCAAAGGTCTGTGTGTGCGTGCATTCATTTAAAATATTGAATAAAATGAGCGAGGGCTGGTGCTTCTTTAGTTCAGTCATTCAGCACTTTGTCAGAATGCACAAATACAATTACATGTAATCACATTCAAATCCCTCTCTTCTTTCATCCCTTCCTCTCTCTCTCTCTCCTCTCATTCCATCACTCTGTGGTCCCCAGCTGCTTGTCTCTCCATCATGGACTCGACCGCAAATTAACAGCCCGGCGTGTTCTGTTACGATGCTGCTGATATCATTACGCCCGCGCGCCTGTCAGAGAGATAGATAGAGGAGAGAGAGAACGAGAGAGAGAGTGCAAAGAAGGGTGTAGTGAGAGGGGTAAAGGGTCAGAGGAGTGTGACAGGAATATGAAGAACTGGGTATCTACCTTTCAGTTTCACTTTATTCAAAGTCTGGCTGTTTCCTCACCTCATACACTGACCCCCCCCCCCCCCCAAAAATAATGAGACACTTAAAATAGACATTCTATCATCATTTATGCACGTTCGTGTTGTTCCAAACCTGTATGACTTTCTTCTTTTGGAGGAACTCTAATGAAGAACCCAACAATCTGCATAATATCTTGTGTAAATGTAAAACTCTGACCTGTTTGGCACTTCAATATGTATATATATATATATATATATATATAAAATGTTTTTACATTATTTACAATATATTGTACAATAAAATATTTCTACTCTTTTCAATTTTAATATATTTTAAAATGTAATGTTTTCCTGTAATGTATTTTTTTAATGTTTTTTGTTTTGTTTTGTTTTGTTTTGTTTTGTTGAAATCATGATAATTTTATTCCAGGATTCCAGAATATATCAAATGATTTTTTTTCTTAGATAACAATAATAATAATATATAATATTATAAAATATAATAGATTTTTTATTAAAAAAAAAACATTATAAATGTCTTTACTATCACTTTTGATCAATTTATGCAGCGGTTCTCAAACATTTTTGAACATGCCTCCCTTTACACCTTAAAAAAAATCTGGCACCCGTTAAAATAATAACCCATTAAAATGATCAATATTGACATGAGTCATGTCCTTGTTTGTTTGCATTTTAATTTAACTGAATATATATTAATGTGGGAGGAACAATGAAACTGAACTTAAATTGTTTAAACAGTGATATTAATCTTATACATAAAAAAAATAGTTTGACATCAAAACTATTGTTCTGCCTTTTATAATGCAGAAAGAACAAATACACAAGGGCTGTAAGATTTGTGCCCCTGCAGGCTGTCGTGTTTGCAGACCATAAAAACCTGCATTTGGAGTGAAGACAGATTCACCTGCATCAGTGGTAACACACTTTTATTAAAATTAAAAGTGAGAAAAGTGTCCATTGAAGCGTGAAGAGAGAAAATGGATGTGGGGTTCTCATAGTGCAGGGGGACGTGAATGTGATGAGATTTAGATTAGAGTCCACTTCATTTCATTTCATAAAAAAAAAAAAAATACATAAAATACGCTGGAAAAAAAAATGACCAGTGATCTGTTTAATATAGATGTTTTGATAATAATAGATGAGTCTGTGCACATTGTTTTATGATTCATTTGTTTGGCCATTTCAAAATCATGATTAATGTGAACATATTCAGATATAGGACACAAAAAGGTCTTATTTATGGCATACTGTTCTGTATTTCATCATGAATGTATTAGTACAGACATAATCCCACTGGTGCAATGTCTCTGGATTTGAAAAAAGTGGTGTAGGTTTTAGAAAGATTAATTTTGACCTGGTTTGGGTTCACTGTTCTGATTTGTTGTGCTTCTGGTGTGTGTGTGTGTATTATAAATGTACAGACCAATGGCTGAATTTATACACTTTTATATACACTATCTTTCTGTACTTGAACACTCTCTCGTGGGTAATGTGGGATTGATTAATGTGTGACTGGGTTATTGTGAGTTGATGATATCACTGTTTTACATAACACAATTCATACTGATCGACTTTCCCTCTAGAATATTAGCATTTGTGTGTGTGTGTGTGTGTGTAAAAACTCATTCATATTTCTCTCATTGATTTCGTTTCAACTGACTATTGTCTATGATTACATTTTATCTATATAGACATATATATATATATATGTGTGTTTCAATTTGTCTTGTGATTTTATGTGGAGATAAATAGCTTTAAAAAACATTTTGGTTAATTTCCCTTCTGTTTCATAGATATAGTGCCTCATTCAAATCAGATTTATTATAATAATTATAAAGAATTACTGTTTTGAGTTGTTTGGCAAGGAAGCTTGTTTTTGCCACGGGATAAAAAATTTAAAAGGTAATTGTGACTTTTTATCTCACAATTCAGACTTTTTTATTGGAATTCTGAGTAAAGTGTTGCAAGATAAACTCCCAATTGCAAGAAATTGTGAGATACATTAAAAAGTCAAAATTACGAATTTTTTTATTTACAATTAGTTATCATAATCCCCCCCCCCCATGGCAGAAGCAGGCCTCCATAATTTGGCTTTTAATTTTTAAAAATGTTGCATAATATGAAGCAGTTTTTGCACTGATTTCAGACTTGTTAATTTTTAATGCGTAATCTTATATTTTGGGTGCATTCATCAAGTTCACAATAAAAAAGAAAATTATGAAATGCGATGATGTGCCTGACATCTGCTAAATGTTTTATTCAAAAATAGACAAGACTGAATGTAATTTATATGCTAATTGTTGTACTGAATGTAAATTTATCTATTAGTAATTATTGTAAAGGACAATCGAATTGAAATATATAGATGTGTGTGTGTGTGTGTGTGTGTATATATATATATATGATATTTTGAAATATATTATTATATTATTATATATTTCTTTTATTTTAAGTTTTCTATATAAAATATTGGTCACTGTCTACTGCCTTGTTGATTTAGAATAATGTTTTTTTTATTATTTTTTTATTAGGAATGCTACCCTTGAGCTTTCCGAATAGCTGCTCTAATGATGTTCTTGTCTATGTGTTTCCAGATTATTTCTTGGAGCTGTTGAACCGTTCTGAAGCATCGCTCCAAACCTCTTTCCAGACCGGGTTTGGACCTTTCTTCTCCCAAATCAAAAAGGTGTTTCAGGATCTGTACTCAGATCTCCGGCGCTACTACCGAGGGTCCAGTGTCAATCTCGAGGAGGTGCTGAATGAATTCTGGGCCCGTCTGCTGGAAAGACTCTTTAAAGCTTTAAACCCTCAGTACATTATTGGAGAGGAGTATCTGGAGTGCGTAGCCAAGCAGTCAGAAACACTAAAGCCGTTTGGAGATACACCGAGAGAGCTCAAGACCAAAATCACACGCACAGTCATTGCGGCCAGAACGTTTGCGCAGGGTCTGGTGATCAGCGGCGAAGCGGTCAGGAAGGTTTCACAGGTATACATATTCTCACCTTTTCATAACGTTTCCATAATATTTTGTCATGATCCTTATGCACATCAAAATCTTCAAGGGTATGGAAGGGTATGAGGTTGCATAAATAGTCATAAAATTTGCATTTTGCTCTGAACTATTCCTTTAAACATCAAATATGTTGTGATTTGCTGTGATTTCTTCACTTCATGCAGCAGGACAGAAAAATGTCTTGACACTGAAGAAGTTGTCTTGCGCCTGATTATAAATTTCAGAATAATTTCCTTCTCAGTATTCATTGCATTCATAATACATACCTGTGGCAATACACAAACCTTATATCTCCTACTAGAACCAAGAACACAAACTGACACACAAACACAAGTGCATGTTGAAGCGTAGCGGTAAACAGCGTAGGATCAATGCATCGGGAAAACAAGTACATACAATGAATGTACATACAAACACATACACACCCACACACGAACACACACTGCAACAAAAGTATTGTGTCTATCCAATTAATGCTGACAGTAGATGGAGATGCTCTCAGTGTAAAGAACAGCTACTGCTTTTATAGCTTCATCCTAAGTACACATTCATTTTCATGTAAAGGCAATTTATAGCTGTTTTCTTTGTAATACTTAGACACACGATCCTGTTTCCTTACCCAGTAAAAGTACCTGTATTTTCTGACATGGGAAACTTAGAAATGAAACCTAAAACAAACCACAGACATAGCGCCACGGCCCTGTTATATTGAGAGGAGACAGTAGTGATATATCAAACCAGTCTGACCTCATTCAGAGAGAACAAATCTAATTTTGATCTCAATTCAGATCCATTAAACAGCTTTTAAATATATTTATTAATACAATTTATTAAAACTACACAGATAATTATTGTAAAATAAATATAAAATTTGAAGAATAATATATTTTTATCAAAAGTTGCTGTTGTCTAAATGCTTGATGTAATAATAAAAAGTAATAAAACAACAACAATAATAATAATTTAAGGGAATAAATAATCATTATTAGTCGTAGTAGAAAAAGTAGTATAACATCAAACATTAATTTCTACTGAGTATATATATATAATTGAATCATGATCTGAATAATGTGATACAGTAAAATAAATCAGATTTCACAATGCTTATGTGAGAGAATACATATTTAGTGTTTGAACCAACAGCCATATGCCATATTCTTACAGTAAAAAAGTAAAAATGTAGCTTCTGCATTCTGGTAAGGTCTTCTCATTCTGTCCCTTCCAACTTCTAGTAACATAGAAAAACTTCACCCAGAAAAGAACATTATTTTGATCTTTCATTATTAACTCACCAGGTTTTGTTCCAAACCTGAGGTATAAGCCTTCCAAACCATGCTGAACCAAGCTGCTTGTTTCCATTCAAGGAAAACTGAGAGTGATTCACACAGTTCCACAAAGGCATAAACACATATTACATGATCACTGATAAAGAATAGATCTTTGATTTCTTTTTGTTGTTGCTGTCCACTTTGCTTCATCTGTTGTTTACTTCTCATTCTTTTCCTCCACTTTTCTTCACCCCTTCTCAGTTCTCTTCTCTCCTGAAATCTAAATGAGTAGTGAAGGGAACCTAACTCTGTGTCTGACCTCTTCAAAGTAAGTCAAGGTTGACAACACAGAGAAACTGCCAGCACTGCATAATGAAAAGGGCAATGTGTGTGTGTGTGTGTGTGTGTGTGTGTGTGTGTATAATAGAGGTGCGGGAAATGATTAATTTGCCAGTTCCGGTCTGTCCAATAGATGTCTTTTAACCCCATCGTGTAAGAGGAAAAGAACAATTCCAAAACCAGTTTACCATTTCTAAGAAAGCAGCACATGTTAAGTCAAGTCACCTTTGTTTATATAGTGATTTTTGTCAAGGCAGCTTAACAGTGTTAAACAGGAAAATAATGTTTCAATGATGCAAGATTATAAGTTAGTACAATTAGTTTTTGTACAGTGTGGTCACGATTTACTAAAACAAGAAAAGGTTTTAGAAATAAACTATTTTGTGTGCACACACCAAAGGGAGTTGTACGTTCTACCTTCGCTTTGTTCTCTTCTTCTGATGGTTTGGTTAAACATACTGTCCTATCTCTTGCGAGAAGTGATTGATTTGGAATGAGGCTGACATGGTTTCATTCTTTTATAACAGAAAGTTAATCTCTAGTATAGTGCTGTTTTGCTCCTATGTATACCTCCGCTTGCTTTCTGTTAAATAATCAGTCCTTCATTCTATTCCGCATAATTTAATCGTGCATTATTTTCACCAATTCCTTTAATGGATTGTTCCATTTTTAATGCAAGTTAAGCTGTATGTTAGTTACAACAGAAATTAATTTAGACTCATCGCTCAGTGTTTTTAAGCAATAATCGTGGTTTTAGTAACACAGTTTCACTAAAAGTAAACCAGGCCAACCTTCTGGAGGCTTTAAAAGCAGAAATATGAAGCACATTAATTAGTCAATAAAACAATAAAACTAATAACTTGAGCTAAGAATTAGCTTTTATTTTTTATAGGTTTAGTTTTTATTGTAATTTGTTATGTTTTTGTAATTTATATTAGATTTTGTTTATATGAGGTTTTTTTTCAGTCTTAATTTAAGTTTACAGTAGTTGCAGTTCTTTTATTTTTATTTAGTTCCAGTAAGTTGATCATTTTGCTGCTTCTCCTTTAAATGTATATTTTTGTCAATGCGACATTTCCATTTTTTTATTTTTACATCTGATATTTCTATACTATATCTATATATTTTTCCATGCTATAGAAGTCAGTGGGGACCAGCAACTGTTTGGTTAACACAATTCTTAAAAATATCTTCTTTTCTGTTTAACCTAGAACTCATAAAGGTTTGTAACAACTTTAGGGTGAGTAAACGATAACAGTTTTCACTTTTGTTGGTCATGTGATCTAAATAACCCTGCCACAATGAGTCGACCCACTTCATGTCGAATAAAACAGCTAGGACTACAGACCCTGACATTATTTTCTGTGAAACTCAACGTTATACCACCGGATGCAACTTGTGACTTGCTTGGGGTCATTCGGGAGATGAAAAAGGAAGAAAAGGTTTTAGAGGAAAGAATGCAGAAGAACAAGTATTAGGGGAGTATTAGCCTGAAATAAAAGAAGGAAATGAAAGAATAAAAGAGAAAAGGCACAGCTGGTCTTCCCTTCTTTCCTCTCAAGTTGTTCTTGCGTTTTATTCATTTTTATTAAGGATGATGTGTGCTCCCTGTGACTTCAGAAGTAGGCCAGTCGCAGCACATCTTTCTCCACACACTGGGAGGAGCACAGCCATATTTCTTTCTAATTACTAAAGAGAAGATGGTCTGTGAAGAGAGCACATCTAGACTGCGCCGTGCAATTTAAGGACAGAAGAACAAGTAGAGCCTTATAAATCAGACGACGGATGGGAAGACACTGGCAAGAATTTTAAGCATATGTTAAAGAAGGAATAAATCAAACAAATGTGGAAAGTCTTAGAAAAAAAAATACCATGGTATTACACAAAAATCCCTTGTAAATGTGTTTTTGGTGGCAATACCATGTTATTCTTTATTCTTTAAATTCTTTAAATTAATACTGTGGTGGTATAATGGCAAAGTGATGGTATCAGATGTCAATACTATGGTAATCTGAAATATACTACAGTACTAAAATGAATGTATTACATGGTATTAGAAGAGTACTTTATAGTTGTATTTCCAAGAAAACCTTGTCCCTCCCATGGTAGTACGTGGTAGAAATGGGTTGTGATTGCCATCTCTTGTTGATGTGAAGTATTATAGCATTTGAATATGTTAATCAAACAACAAAGAAATAGCAAATATTTTGTCTGATGAAGGGATTATGCAGCTGTAGTTGAATAAATAGCATGATAATCCTCTGAAACACAGGGCTTTCGTTGGATAAGATGAGCCTTGGCTAAAAAGCTAACAATCTAGAGCAGACGAAAGCAGCGGACCTCACAGGACCAGGCCTTCTGCTTTTGAACACAGATCCATCACAGCTGGGAACGTGGAAACAAGGCATCATGACGCAATTGTTTCAGCTTTTAGGGTCCATTGAATGCAGAAAGTAATGAAAGTGTGGCTCAGACAATGTCAGTTGTGATGCATGTGTTAACATTGCTAATTTCAACACACACACACACACACACACACACACACACACACACACACACAAAACGTCTAAAAATCATTATGGTGATAAATTATACCAATAAACAAGATGCATTTGATTTGAGCAACTGTTATAAATTAAGACTTAGTTTCAGAGAATGCCATTCACAAGTTTGGGATCAGTAAGTTATTTATTTGTTTATTTATTTTAGCAAAGGACCGATAAAGTCATCAAAAGTGACAGAATAGAGATTTATAATGTTATTTCTATTGCAAGTAAATGCTGTTCTTCTAAACGAATATTAAGCAGAAAAACTGTTCACAATGTTACTGTTTTTACTGTCATTATACTGTATATTTATGTTTATGAGTCTTGTATTTAGTATACAATCATAAATACTTATTTTTGTGTTACATTTTTATACATTTCCTTTTATTTATTTCCTTGTTTTTTGGTTCTCACAAAATATATTCTCTGGAAATGAGTAGTATTATTATCTTACACAATTTTGCTGTTCAACTAAGTTTAGCTTGTTTTAAGAATGTTTAGATATTTTTAGAAAGCAAGGAAATTATTTGTTAATTATTTATTTATTTCAATCTAATTATCACTGCAGTCTGAAAACCCCCCATACTACGTTACTCTTTTTTAAAATTATTAAAAATTCTCTAAATCTGTACTTCTGCTTCATGTGGGTTTCACTAATTTCCCCAAAGCAGATTATAATTATGGATTGTTCACACAAAGCGTAATGAGAGCAATAAGCTCTGGCGATATTTTTAACCATAGTCTGAGCTCTCATGAGAACAAGTTATCTTCTCTGAAGTGTTGTGAAATAGTTCAGCCCTCTAACACTCTTCAAACGATTTGATTGCGCATCTGCAGAGATAATGCTGCTGACTCAAAATTTGGGGAAACAGACAATGTGGTGTGAAACCACATTCACAAACCATTTTATTTTTGGAAATTGGGATATGTCAGCATAGTAGAATGACTTCTGAAATATCATGTGACACTGAAGAATGGAGTAATGATGCTGAAAATTCAGCTTTGTCATCACAGGAATAAATTATAATATATTAAAAGAGAAAAACTTTATTTTAAATAATGATAATATTTCAAAATATTACTTATTTGTACTGTATTTTGCAGCCATGGTGAGTAAAAATTCCAAGCAACTCGAGGAAGACAACTTGGTATCTCATATGAAACAGTTGTTAACAACATTTGCCGCCCAGTGGAATACACTCAGCTTGACTTAAAGGTTTTTCCATGCAAACAACATACTTCCTAAACCACTTTAGATAAACAGAGTCGACAGTAGCCTATTTAAGCTTAATTAAGTCTAATTTAGTCTGGCCTTCTCTGAGCTACTTTTGGTTAGGGAGGTTTGGTCCAAGAATGTTTCATTTCTGTCCAAGAAAAATCTCCCAAAGGTTAATTTTGCGCTTGTATCCTGTTCTGATACTCTAGAGCCCTTGATCAGATTTGCTGTGGTCTGTTTGGTATGTTTTCCTGACACATATCCCAGCAGTTTCTTCTAATCATCAGGAATCAGGGATACGTGTGTAATCTGCTCCCTGCGGTCTCTGATTCGGGACTGAAATTAATAACGTGAGGCGATAAGATGGCAACAGATAAAAGGATTACATTAGACACGGTTGCTGACATTAACCTCTAGCTATCATAGCTTTAGCTAAACCGCTAATTCTATTAAGCCCTTTGTTTTAGGATTTCGGTGCCAAATAGATTCTGGCATATGTGCAATAGAGGCCTCATTAGGGTGCAAAGGCTGTATGGCAAATAAGATGCTGTAAGTGCCTGGTTTTGATAAACAGAGATATTTAACCTCACATGAAGGATGAGTTCATCTCATGTTTTTTCTTTTCTTTTCTTCATCTGCCGTGTCTTTTTTAATCACTGCAATTAGAAAACTCAGTCTTTCTGCAAGTTTCAAATCTTAAACCTACAATGTTTAGAATCTCTAGGCACAAGTCCCTACTAGTGTTCGGAAACTGTGACTCATTTCTGCAAATCTGGTTCCTTCAAACGGTTCCACAAACAACTTGGTTATTCTCATGTGTTCCAGTTCAGTCAAAATGAGATTAATGTCACATTAGGTCATGTTGTTGCTTACAGCACTTTACTTGCACATTAAATAAACATATTAAATATGGGACTCGAATAAAGCACTTACTGTAGATCTCCCCTTGAAGTAAAGCAAAAATAAAATAGAATTGTTTTGCTAGCATTAATTAATAGTATAGCTGTTAACAAATAAAGAAGAGGGATGCTGAAAGAAATGTCACCAATGTATGCTTACATATTCTTGAAACCTGAAGTATGAAACATGACAATGAAATAGGAAACATGAAATTTGATATGTGAAACATATATAATATGAACCATAAAACATGGCAGGATTAAGGGAACAAGCTCCAAATTCACTTTTGCATCTTCATTATTTGGACATATCGACAGTTTTAGGTTAAATATTGAATAAATATGCCTATTGTAGCACTTTTAGAGTTACATAACCCATATAGACATAGATGCTGCTGCAAGAAAAATATATAATATTTGTGTCTTATGCTTAAAGTACATTAGTCATAAGCAACTCTCCCTTGTCGTAAATAAGCTATGATTTTGCTTAGTAATAAAGATCTGTCATATTGTCATATTCAGGCTGAAAATTTTATATGTATTAATATTAATATAAATAATATTGAATTGGCCAAATTTGGTAAGTGTTCAATGTTCATACCATGTTCAGTATGAAAAGTCCAGACCAATTCATTGAGTGAAAGGTGAATTTGTAGATAGTTTCAATCAGCTGATAAATATTGATATCTTGAGACGTTCCAGAACTGAAGTCCAAGAGGCTCCCAAATGTAGGTCCAGTGTCAGAACTGAGCCGTACACTGGGCAGCAAACTCTTTCCATCCTGATCTGATCTGATCTGATCTGATGAATCACAGATGCTCAGAGGCTTTGATGTGCCATATTATCCTCCCTCAACTTATTCTATCTCTACGCTTCCCTCTCTCACACTCTCTCTCTCTTCTTCTCTCCTCACTTTCCCTCCTCCCCGGAGCTTCGTGTGCATCTTCACACATCCTTCTTCTCACATTCACTCTATTTGTCTATTCTCCGTATTTCTCTCACATCTTCTTCTCTGTTCTTCTCCTCTTCTCTCCTCATTAAAGAGGGCGTACTTGAGTCATACTTCGGGTAACAAGCACTGCCAGGTCTCCCTGAAGGGTTGTGTGTGTGTGTGGGAAGGAGTCTGATGCAAGTCTTTTTACGTACCTCAGTGCTGTCCAGTTATTTATGTCTCAGCATGTGACAAAAATTTCTCTCTCCCTTGATGCAGCTTATTTTCACTTTAAAGTGAAGTATATGTGCATATTAATATCTAGAGTGACATGAATCTGCTAGCCATGTCATGTGGTGCATTTCAATCACATTTTGTGCCATTATATAAGTCAAGAAAGAAGAAAGAAAGAGTTCTATATTGCTTTTATGACAGTTCAATAAGCAAGAAGGTAACACTCAGTAACTGACACAATATTACCGTTTACATTCCGCCGATAAAGCCGCAACAGTATTAAATATTTTTCTCCTACAGCAACATGAACACGTTGTAGCATTTAGGTCCTGAATGAAATGTTTGATTTTAACAAATCATGTAAATGAATGATTCAATCACTCACTTAAATATTCAGTGGTTTGTTTTTGAATGAATCAGTGGGTTTGAACAAATCGTTTGAATGAATGATTCAATGGTTCACCTATAAAGATAGTCAGTGTAAAATTTTTTGTGTGTTTGAACAAATCATTTTAGTGAATTATTTAATTACTCACTTATAAAGATAGTGGTTTGTTTCTGAATTAATCAGTGTTTGAACAAATCGTTTGAGTAAATGATTCAATGATTCACTTATAAATATAGTCAGTGGTTTGTTTCTGAATTAATTAGTGTGTCTGAACAAATCATTCAAGTGAATAGTTTAATTACTCACTTATAAAGATAGTCAATGGTTTGTTTCTGAATAAAGCAGTATGTTTGAACAAATCGTTTGAGTGAATGATTCAATTACTCGCTTATAAATCTGGTGTTTTGTTCTGCAATGAATATGTGTTTTTGAATGAATCATCTGAGTAAACAATTCAATGACTTACTCATAAAGAGTTGTTTCTTTTCTGAGGGTTGGAACGAATCGGTTGAGTGATTCAGTGACCTAAAGACAGTCATTTGTCGCCTCCTACTGAGATAATGATCTGCAGACTATTGTTATCGTAAAAAATGAAATTAAACTCTAAATGTCATCTGCGCAAATTTTTTTATATATTTTTTTACAATCATGTCCTGCATTGGAAATAAGATCTTTGTTCTTACATTTTTTTTTTTTCTGGACACATCGGTTTTCAGCTTTCCCACAGTATCATGAGAAAAAAATTTACTAATATATGCTAATTCATCCTCGTCCAGAAATCAGGTTTAATAATGGGCAGTAAAGTTTTCTTTTATCTAGTTGAATGCATATGACAGAACTGCAGCTCAGCATTAACTGCACTGATGTCATCTGGGGTTACTTGTCTGATTCGATTTGAATTTAAAAGTACAATTTACAATGAAATGCAAATTTATTCACACCACTCCTTTATGTGCCAAAAACACCCACCACTAAAAGTCCACAAAGATTCCTTCGCCTTCTGAACGAATCCCACTCGATAACAAAGGAATGCATGTGATTGCAAATGTTTCATCATCTGATTGCATTCAAAGTTTGGATTGAAGAATGTTAAGAACCGGTTACTTCACACGAGTCATTGCAATATACAGTTCTGCTGACATTCATCTTTGTGAAAATGTGTCAAAGTTGCTTGTCACAGCTGTGACTGAATGTTTCATGCAGCCTAATGCAGTTAGGACAGAAAGAAATCAGGTACGTTTACAGAATTCAAATGTCATGCTGACTGCATTATTTATATACATCTAAAAAAAAAACAGTTTTGTTTCCAATATCCCTGAAATTAGATTCATTTAAACATACAAGCAGAAGTTATTACATTACTTTTCCCTAAGAGGCACTAAATGAATCCCATGTTTTTATATCAGAGCGGTGGAGGCTTCTGAATAAAAGGGAATATTGTGAAAGACATCTCCGACCTCATCGGGATTACTCTGTGTAGAGAAGCATCATGGGTATTATGCAATTAGACCTTAGACCTTATGAGAAACTGTAGGAACTGACAAAGACTTATTTGCGGGATGTAATTATCACATTTTTATTACGTGTGACAAAACAGTTCACAGGCCATTGAGTCAGTACAAATATGCATCAGATGTTCTCTAAATTCTTTGTTTCTGTTTTGCAGGTGTCTCTGAGCACTGAATGTGTGCGCGCCATAATGAAGATGACATACTGTCCTCACTGTAGCGGCGTGGCTTTTGCCAAGCCCTGCTCAAGCTACTGTAAGAATGTCATGAAGGGCTGCCTCGCCAATCAAGCAGATCTGGACTCGGAGTGGAGGAACTTGGCAGGTAGGCGGGCCAAAATGGATCCTTTCCAGAAGTGAAAATGCCATTCTTTGTCTACAATCAGAAATGGATTTTTAGGATTTGATAACGTATATATAAACCTTTAAAAACAGACCTGTTGTGAGCTATGAGGTTGTGAAATACGCCTTTGTTGAAGCAATAAACTTAACAAATTTAAATGAATAACTTTGTATTTTATTCAGCAATGTCACCATATAGGTCGTTTGTGCAAGCACCTTATTACGACCTATATTTACGTTTTAAAGTTAAGCACCCTCTAGCGGGCGTAAAAATAATGACAGTATTGCGTTGCGCCTGTCGTCATGAAATGACGTATAACGTCATTACCAATCAAAACGCACGTTTATTTAAATGCAATGTGTGGGCTTTTTACACCAATCTCACAGCATTTCCTACATATTTTACTAGGTGGCTTCGAATGACCCCACCCCTAAACCTAACCCTCACAGAAATCATGCTAAATTATGACTTTTTTGAGCATATACATTTTCGTGCACGTCCGTTCCCTGGGATCGAACCCATGATAGCATGATTACATATCATGGTATAACACAATAATCTACCAACTGAGCTACAAGAAACGCAAAGCAGAGTGCAAATAAAAGATTACAAAACATTAATATGAAAACGACCTTTTGCCGATAGGGGCACAATTGTAGTATATGCTCTGATGGTCGTATTTCAGGGATTTGGACAAACGACCTATACAAGCGTATTGGTTGGAGGACAGGTTGTGTTCTTCTTTCCATCATTTAATCTGTTAAGTATACAGTCTTGCACCTGTGTCTGATTTACAAATACTTCTTTGCTTCAAATCGAATTTATAATGTTGCGATTCATCTCATATCACGCTGGTTTTGTTCATGACTTAAAATGCTTTAACCAAAATGCTTTAAAAAAATCTCCATGGGACAAAATCAATGGAAAAAATGCTTCCGCAATCAATGCAATGGCAGTTTTGTACTCTATTAAATGGTAGGCATTACAGCTTGTCACACATTAGATGAAAGTCAACATGATATAAAGACTTTGTGTTTGTGTATAGATGCTATGCTGGAGGTAGTTGACAAACTGAGCCGGCCTTACAGTGTGGATTCGGTGGTTCTGTCTCTGCCAAAACGCATTGCTGAAGCTATTCTCTACATGCAAGACAACCTCAACACGTTCAACAATAAGGTCAGTTCTGCACTTTAACCCTGTCTGAAAAGACTTAAAAGGATATTTCACCCCAAAACCCTCATGTCATTCCAAGACCCCAAGACCTTCGTTCTTCTTCGAGGTTTATGTAAACCTTGAGCTGGAATTAACCAGAACCCTTTCTGTTTCTTCAGGTGTTTCAGGCATGTGGTTCTCCTGTTGAGAGCTCCAAAACTGAGGACCAGATCAAGCGAGGTAGAAACACAGCAGAAGAAGTGAGCGGCACCCCAGAAGCCCAACTGGAGAAAGTGGTGAGTGGGTCTGAATGGTGTACGGTAGTAGTTTTGCTTTACATCAGGCATCCTGTGGCAACCCAGCACAGTAACAAAATAGTTGATTATACAAAATGTATTTTGAACTCTGGTGTTTATTATTACCCAGTAAAAGCATACTGTACATATGAAATAATACTTAAAAATATGTGTGATTTTTTATAAAATTTATATGGCTGAAAAGCTTGTAATGAAAATTAATGAGATTGCCTTTTACTTGCTAAAAAGTATAACTGATCAGTCAAACGACAGAAGGTATGTAGCAGATTGTGTACAAAAGGTTTTTCAGCAAAGTTTTGATCATGTTGATCATTTAGGGGCCTAAATCAAATCAAATAAGACACAGTAGGCTTTATAGGGTTACTGTGAACTGAACAGGCTTAATGATATGCAAAATGATTAATGTCAACATATGCTGAGTAGGAACATTTTGTAAATGCATAAACAACAGCTGAAGTGTTATTTATTTGATTATTTGTAATTATAAATATGTTTTCATCACTGTCTATGACCCTGTTTGTGAGATTACATTTTCCAATCCCATTTTCTTTCTCTCAGTTATCCGATGTGTCCAGAATGTTAAGGGATATCATGCAGTACTGGGTCCATTTGCCCAGAAAACTGTGTGTGGATCGCGAGTCTGGACCGAGCGAAGCAGACACATGTTGGAACGGAATGAGTGTTGACAGGTAAATGCACATAAACAGCTCAATCAACCTCAGTTTTAATAGAAACACAATTCACATTCATGTACAGTGGCGACAAGATTATTTTAGAGAAATTGTATTGTACAAAATCTGCAGCTTTTCAAAAGTGGGGGAACGTTTATAACACTTGTCAATGAAAAAACTGACACAGATCACATGCATCTTTCTTGTTGTGTTGTATTCTGTCAGGTATCTGCCAGAAGTGATGGGAGATGGGCTGGCCAGTCAGATCAATAACCCTGAGGTGGAAATTGATATTACCAAACCAGACATGGCTGTACGCAAACAGATCATGCAGCTTAAAATAATGATCAACCGACTGAAGTATGCCATCAATGGAAACGATGTGGACTTCCAGGATACCAGTAAGTATACACATACTGTACACTATACTGTTAAAAAATGTGGAGTCTTTTTTAAAAAAGAAATCATTACTTTTATTCAGCAACAAATAGCGTAGTCATGGTGTTAGAAAATATTTTTGTTTTAAATTAAAGCTGTTCTTTTTGACTTTGAAAGAATCCTTAAAAAAAAAAAAAAAGTATCACAGTTTCCAAAATAAAAATAATGATAATAATAAGCAGCACAAAATATTATTTATTTACTGTATTTTTTATCAAATCACATTTAAAATTCAAATAACTTTTAAAATCGTACTTACCCCAAACTTTTGAATGGCAGTGCAAGTTGCTGTGGATTTCATTGTATAAAATAAAAAATTGTTTATTATTAAATTCAATGACATACGTCAGTTGTTTACTAGTGAATCATCATTGCTGATTTGGCTCTTTGTCAAAATAATAACAATAAAATAAAAATACTACACTGCAAATTAATACTTAATAACATTTAAACCATTAAAATGATTCCTTTTTATTTATATAATCAAAATAATATAAGAATTAATAATATTAACATTTAGCAGTATTATCTAGCACAAAATAAAATGAAGATGGGTGGAACGAAAGATGAGAAGAGGGTGAAAGCATTAATATTGAACAATTAATCTTAAACCAATAACCCCCCAAAATGTTATTTAACAGAATTGTAAACACAGTTATAAATAACTGCTTATTTTGCTAGCCACAGTAACTGATTAATGACTGAAATTATTTAGCAAATTGCTTTTCGAACTGAATGAACTGATGAACAAAAACGGAAGTTACTTTAAGTTTGTTACTCTTCAACCCTGGAATGTAGCTTCGTCATTGCTGTGGAACATTCCTGAACTCTGTCGCACTTCAGCTCATGAATCTCCTTGTTGTGTTCCCATCTTTAGGTGATGATATCAGCGGTTCAGGAAGTGGAATGTGTGCCGATGATCAGTGTTCCCGCAATCCACGTTTAATGGCCCCAAACACGGACAAGCCCAATGTATACGCCTATCCGTCAGAGAACAAGAAGGTGGTGAATGGAAGAAGTAGCCAGAACCTTCCATGCGTCAGCCTCTACCTTCTCTCATTGGTCACAGTCTTGTTTAGGCGATAATCGGCAAGCAATTCCACCAACTGGGACTGAGTACAGGACTGGGTTGGGTTGTGGAGGGGCGGGGTTAGTCACATTGCCAAAACAAACATGCAAACATCAACAGAATCCGGCGAATGCATCACTTTTTTTTTGTCTTGAATAAGAACACCATGGAATATTCTTAGATCTGTGTACTTTTTTGTCTCTTATTTGATATATGACACCCCTAGAGCTGTCTGTGGTGGAAACGGTCTCTGAGAATGCGCATCTGTAACAATATCTATACGAAAATGCACCCCAACAAACAAAACATGTTTGTTTTTCCTTATTCAAAAAAATCATTTTAGATTATATTTATTTATTAATTAAGACCCATAAAGATAAGACATCTCTGGCCGCTCAAGCTTGAGAATGTCCTTCAGCACTTGTTCAAAGTGAACAAAACATCGTAAAGAACCATGTGTTCTTATCTTTGTTTTAAAGCTTTTCTAATCGTGAAAACAAGCTTTACTCAGTCTTGTTTCATGAAGACCAGCGGTCAGACGCTCTCTCTGTCTCTCTCTCGTTCATTGTACTAGTTTCTGCACTCCACTTTGCAAATGGGTTTCAGGGGCCATTTTAAAGAAAACACAACATGTATTTACTCTGGATGTAAATAAACATGTACTAACCACAGTCACATTTTCAATATAGCCTTGAGGACCCTCAACAGCACTAGAGCAATATTTGGGATGAAACGTTAATGCACCAGCAATGACAAAGAGACGGGCGAGTTTTCCGTGGAACAGATATGTAATGACCGTCATCTCAGAAAGGGATTTTACACATGGGAAAAGACAAGCCGGAGAATGAAAGACTTGAAACCGGAGGGATGTGGAGGCGTTTCTGGACATTGTTAATTTGATATTGATTCAAACCACATAGAGATGTGTGTGTGAGTTATGTGTGAGTGCACTTCAGAGAAAATGTTGCTTTGTAAGTACTCACTATACAAATATACACGTGTACTCAATACATGCTGCATCCACGTCAGATCTGATTAGTTCAGTGATTCACAGATGTGAGTCTCAAATATTTCCTAGCCCCACACCCTGCCCTTCATTAGCAGACAAGTTGGGTTGTTTATGGTACGCACACAATGTTGATGTGAAAATGTGCTGCGCAAACGTTTGCGAAACCTTTTACCAATGAAAGTCTTTCAGTTTTAGGTAAGAATTGCACTCTATGCAAGTATGTAAATGCAAATAATGTATGCATAATATGTATACTGTATACAATGTAGCGATAGCACACCTATGGAGTTACCATCCAAATGTTTGCGTTACTGAATCGAATGTTGTTGTTGTTAAGGTAGCTATAGCTATAAACATGTTGACCATTGGACTAACTTGAACTAGCTTGCTAAGCTAAATAGCATGCATCCTCCCATACTTGTGTTGGATTATGAAATACACCTAATTACCAACAACCCCATGACCTTACACAGGAAAAGCGGTTTGGAGAATAAATGGAAGGTTGAAATAATACATACTAATACACATTTTTGCATTAATGTAATGGTAGCACATCTTAGTATTCTAGGAGGCGATAGAGTTACCATCAAAAGTTTGCATTATTGAATCTAATGCTGTTGTTGTTAAACTATAAATGTGTTGATCGTTGGACTAACTTGAACTAGCTTGCTAAACTAAATTCACTTCAAACTGTTAAAACACCATGAAAATATGTCAAATGTTTGCTAAAACTTGCCTAATACCCACAATAGTGCACCTTTCATACTTATGTTACATTATAATCACTGAAGCTAATTTCCAGCATTCCCGTGACCCTAGAGGATACAGTGGTTTGGAGAATGGATGAATTTTGGCTAATTTCATAACGCAATGTAAAATCAAGCATAGCTAGAAGCATTTTGTGTTCTCGTACTTGCATAGAGTTCAGGCCTAGGACAGAATGACGTATTTTTTTTTAAACCTGAAGAGCTTAATTTTTGGCTCTTTTAATAAGCTTTGCATTTGTGGAGGTTACAGGAAGTGATGTAACTGATTAATGTTGCCATTGGCTTTGCAGGGAAAGTGCTACAGTTTCGGTCACCATGTGGCATACAGATTTGACCGGCTCATTGAGATGGAGAGCAACACCCCCTCCCTTCAAGTTTAGAAATGCTGCACTTTGCATGACGCACGCGGCCATGTCCGCATGACTACATCACATGATCAGGGGTCGATAACAGAGAAATATCCCACAGGCGGTGTTATGGATTGTTTGTTGATCGATTGGATCAGATGTGGTTGAAAAAAATGGACCCGTGGCACAATTCACTAACTATCTGTAGAGTGATCTGACCTGAAATCAATCTTAACTGTCTTTAGCATGTTTGGTAAATCATTGACAGTTAGTAGTCTGACCCCAGGTCAGCTAAACAGTCCCACATCTAGATGCGATGGCATAAATGTGGCACTGCCACTCACTCCTTACAGATGAATGTGGCTGATATTGTCAAAATGTGCTGGGATGAAAAAATGAAATTGCATTCTGGTATATACTTTATTTTTGTTTGTTTGTTTAAAAAAATGATAACGGGTTTGTGTTTAAGGTTGAAAGTAGTACATTTTGAAGAGACCGAGGAAATTATCTGTCCATTGTTGTTGTCTGTTCTTTAAAAAGAAAGAGAAAAACCCTTGTGTCAATTATATAGATCAAAAGATTTTGAAAATATCTGTGTCAAGTTCATTTTGTTCACACAAGCACACACTTATAACACTCACATGAGTGATGATACCCAAGTTCTTTGCATCTTTCTATAAAAAATATTTTCTTAAATTGGCCTGATTTTGAAGATAATAACTGGACCCAGGTTTCATATATATCTCAAGGGTTAATAACAGGGAAATACCACACACACACACACACATATCCAAAGTAACATATATCAAAACAACCTTTTATTGAGTAAACTATGGTAATTCTATGGTACTTTGATAAACATTAAGGTCCAATCCTCTTGAAACCAAAGTGAAAACTTTTTTGTTTAGTTAATAATTTTAATAACATATGTTACTATTTACAAACACACCTTAATGGAAATGTAAAAATGTTGAATGTGGAAAACATGGAATATATGCTTGATATGATTACACATGCATACACATCCAATAACTTGAAAGTACCCAAGTATACATAATCACCTGCTAGCAATCGAATGCTTCAAATGTATAAGCAGAAAGAGAAATTATATTGCAAATGCAAGAAAGTAAATATGACCATGGACTTCTGAGATCACCCTCAGACATCACCTTGAATTATAGATTTCGCCATAATTACTTTTTCCTCAACCTTCTCCATTTCTTAAAGGGATAGTTAACCCAAAAATGTAAATTCTGTCATTAATAACTCAACCCTATGTGTCGTTCTAAACCTTTAAGATCTCCTTTCATCTTCGGAACACAAATTAAGATATTTTTGATGCATTCTGAAAGCTTTCTGACCCTTCCATAGACAGCAATGTAATTAACACAATAACCCCCCCCCCCCCCCAATTTATTTAAATCAAGTGTTTTTAATATAAAACAATTTACAAACTACTTATTTTCATTGTCATTCAACAAAAATGATTACAAAACAACCCAAAGCATTATCATCAAAGTCACTACATTCTAGCTCTGAACCAGCAGCGAACATAAAAACTGGTCCAGAATGTCGTAAACGGGTGGAGGGGAATGATAGAGATCACATAATTAAATTGATGCTTTTAGCAGGCGCTTTTATCCAAAGCAACTTATACGCAGGCTAACATTTTTTACCTATGATGTGTTCCCCTGGGAATTGAACCCACAACCTTTTACTGCTGCTAACAATGCTCTACCACTGAGCCACAGGAACACATATTATTAAAATGATATTTTAATAAACAACTCTTTTGTAAAGAGCCACAGCTCTAGCAGATATTTTCACTCCAATGTGCCCTTATTATGAAACTGTATACAATATGTGAATGTCTTGACTATAAACAGTCCTGTTAGACCGAAATGTAAGACCAAAACTACTTCTTTCAGCACATTTATTTACAGTACTTATGCAATACACCAAGACGTGTGAGAACCAGTTAGACACCATTTTCACGCTTTAATTGCTGAAAACCACAAAAGAACACACAGCAACCTTTTTAAAATGTTTTCCTCTCAGCTATGAGGGTCTGTTCCAATGTTGTCCTCCCTCTCACCTGCTCGTCTCCTGGGTAGAGCCCATCTGTGCCCTCTACACGACTGATGATGTCAACAGCCATTTCCTGTCTTATTGTGCCAATCTGTTCATGCCAGTGTATCTGCTCTGGGATCAGTATCAGTGTCCCATTGATTATTCTGCATAATCTCATTTGTTCAACAACTCTCTCTCTCTCTCTCTCTCTCTCTCGACATGTTTGGCTCATGTGGTTTCTTTCTCTTTCCCTGCTGATCAGGTGGGTCTGTGTTAATTTCACCCTTTCGTGGAGGTTGATTACTGGAACAGACATCATTTATATTGTGAGCTGCTCTGCAGAGAGACAGAAAATTTTTATATCTCATTCTGGGACTAAAATAGCATCTTATTCCTTCCCAAAACATGCAGGCCGAACGCTCGGTATAGCAGATGGGCAACTTCTACATTAAGAAACAGGGTTTTGTATCCATTAGTTTGTTTCCACGACACAGTCTGGACCAGATTAAACTAGCAAATACTCAGACAGCATCTTGCATCTGTTTTTCCATATAATTGTACTTTTCTTTTTTGATTCTTAGATACAGGTATGTAATTGGTTTGTTTTTCTAACCATCTCTGGCTGTTCCTTAACAACAAATACCATTTTTGTACTACTGTGGTTATTTTGGATAAGTAATGTGTTGCTGCCATGGTGATTCACACATTTGCCAATTCTAAGAAGTGCATAAGTAAGATTTTTTTTTTACTTGTGTTAAAATGATAAACTTTAGTGCATGTTTCTATCTAGAGAACTGAAACACGACAAGAGGCCTTGTGTTAAATAATCAAAAAAACTTTCAAAGGGAAGTACATTTTGTTATCACACCGAGACACTTATGCAGAACATACTACTTCTTTCTTGAAGTACTGGCTTTTAAGATCTCATTTGTATTTTCTTTTCTTAATCGAAATTGTATTTGCTTTAAGTTATCCTTATTTAATATCCTTATTCCTTTTTCAACAAATCCACTTCAGTTGCTCCACATACCATGCTTTTGGATACTTTTCTTTGAAGTACCCTTTAAATACCACAGTGTATAAATATTTTAACCATACAATGCTATGAATCAAAGTAAAATATTTCCATTCGGTTTCCATCAGTGCACCACAACAGAAAACTTTATCAATCATAGAGCTGTATGAAGAACTACGCCTTCCTCATCATTTGAACCTGACGTTCTTTTCCACACCCCACATGGAGGCCTGTGGCCCAGCTTCAGATTGGTGTGTTTGAAGCCTATCTCTTTTATGTGACATTAAGGCACTGCTGCACGTCCCTCACTTTGATGAAATCTGGTCAGCAGGCAATGCGACACGCATCCTCTTTGTCCTGTGTGCGCATCCGCTGTATTCCTCCAACAGATTGATACCAGGCAGACTCCCCACGAAACAAAAGCTTCAATGCGACGACGTGTCGTCCTCTGTGTTTATATTTCAGAGCGATGGATGGCTGTAGGAAGATCTGAAGCGTATCTCTTCCCACCTCCAGATGGATGATGGTTAATAATGTGACAATGTGCTCGTCCAACGTCAACAGTGTGGTATTCCACATCTGAGATTCCTCTCGTGTTTGTGGAGCCACCGGCCAGAAATAAAATGCCATACGGTTCTTATTTGGGCTCTTTAAGAGGGAGTTCAAACGTTATTTTATTGTATTTGCGGTTCAGGAGCTGCATATCTTTCAGACATTCTTCCGTCTCTGTTAAAAATTCCTTTCTGGCTAGACTAAATTGACCATTGCTGTTATTTATCCGCATCAGCAAACTCTTCACTGATTCATAGCATTTCACATTAAGAGGGCCTTGACCTTGCTGACAGAATGAAAATTCTTTAAAATATTTTGTGCAGTGTCTTCGGGAAAACTGTAAAATACAAGTTTATTGCTTACTTTGACTGTACAACCTTCCAGAAATAAGTCACTGGAGGCAAGACAAGAAAGTTATGGTCTGTCTGTATTCCATGCATAATTTTGGATATGGTTTTCTTCAAGATTTTGAAGTAGCTATCCTTCACACACACACACACACACACACACACACACACACACACACACACACACACACACAACACACACACGCACACACACACACACACACACACAGGGGGTTGTACTTGTAAATATATATATATATATATAGGTTTAAAATCATGTTTTTTTTTTTTCTGAGACAATAAGTGAGTGGTGCTTCCCAAGTGTTGAATGATAGCCATGGTTTTGTTTTGTGGTTGCGAAGTGTTTTTAGAATGTTGCTATGTGAATGTTTTGGGTGGTCGGCAAAGTCAAAAGAGTCCATCTTAACATCCATAGATAGGCTATGCCCTTTACAAAAAAATAACAATAAAATAATAATAATAATAAAATGGGATTTTATTTATTTACTTGTTTGCTGGCTTACTTACTACCAGACAAACCTTGAATAGCATTTCTTCAAAATTGATATTGGGTATTCATTATGTTCGTAGCACAAAGGCCGGACGAGCTATATAACAAAGTTTACA